>NW_022436943.1:56018116-56022235 GCF_009761245.1 Sapajus apella | reverse complement strand
ATGGAGTTTTGCTCTTGTTACCCAGGCTGGAGTGCAATGGTGCGATCTTGGCTCACCGCAACCTCCGCCTCCTGGGTTCAAGCAATTCTCCTGCCTCAGCCTCCCAAGTAGCTGGGAATACAGGTGTGTGCCACCATGCCCGGCTAATTTTTGTATTTTTAGTAGAGACAGGGTTTCACCATGTTGACCAGGATGGTCTCGATCTCTTGACCTCGTGATCCACCCGCCTTGGCCTCCCAAAGTGCTAGGATTATAGGCATGAGCCACCATGCTCGGCCCATGTTATCCTATTTAATGGATGAGAAAACTGAGACACAGATGGATTAAACAACTTAACCAAGGGTTCGCAGCCAGAAAGGGGAGCGGTTGGCCTTGGAACACAAGAGGGCAATCGATGTCAGCTGCCCTCGTAGGTTACCCTGCCAACTCCTACAGTTTAGTTCTTTACCCGCTTTGAATATTTGTTATCCACAAAATTGTATCAGATCTTCACAGAAGCTCTATGAAGTCAGAATTTTTACACCAGGTGAGGACACAGAGGCTCAGTGAGGGAGATCATATGATGAACCACTGGACACCCCACTAATAAAACTGCACCCCATCCTCAGCTCTTGCAGTCCCTGTCCGACTGGGCTCTGCGCATGGCTTTCCCCACCACCAACATGGTGCCTAGTGTACTCATTCATTGTATTAGATTTGTCTCTTCTGCCCTAACACTTAAGCTCTTTGGTGCAGAGATTTGTGTTTATTTTGCACATAGCAGAGTGTCTGGCTCACAGTAGGCACTCAAGAAATAACTGATTGGGAAAAAAGAGTGAATGAATGCATGAGGGGGAGAGGAAGAAGCAAGGGTGGGCAGCAGGTGGGACACACAGCAGCCTGGTCCGGGTCTTACCAGGCCCAATCTGATTTGCCCCAACCACTGCCCTCCTCCCAGGTGGCGGTGAACTGTCACCTGAGCTCTTTCTCCACTTCTGCTGGCATTTGGGGCAGATTGGGGTTCCTCACCAGGATCCGGGAGGGAGAACAGCTGCATCTGGGGTGGCATTGTGGGCAGTCACCTGCAGCCCATTGGGACAGTTCTCCCCAATCCCCACCTTTCAGAAACAGGCTTGCTGGCTCCAAACAGGAGAGCCTGCAGCTGTAGGATGCCACCAACTCACAGTCAGAGCCCATCTGGGGACAGCAGGACCCACCTTTGAAGCAGCCCCTAAAGTGGACAGAGTTCTGAAGTCTGCTAGGCCTCCTGCTGCATCCCGGCGCTGCACCTCCTAACTGAGATTATGAGCAAGTTGCCCAACCTCTCTGAGCCCGTTTCCTCATCTGTGGAATGGGTCTAACACTCACCTAATAGGGCAAGTGTGATATTTACATCAAAGGAGCTGATAGTTGTCAAGCACCAAGCTGCGTCTATTTATTCCCGTGGCCTCCACCACCCTCATTAGGCCCTCAGACATGGCTGCCACATTCCAGTGGCCAAAGCACTTTTTTCCGAGCCCCCAATCGCCAGACTATCAGGGAAAAGACCAGGCCTGACCCCATATGGTCCCTTCCTCTTTTCTCTACAGGCTCAGACATGCAAAGCGGAGCATGTGGCTACTTGGAGAGGAACTCCTCAGCTCAACTTCTGAAGAAAACGCCATCATGCCATTCAATGACTAATATTGACAGCACGAGTGACGTTCCCTCCCCTTCTCGACATTTTCCTCCCTGACCAAAGTGGTCACAACTGAAGGGGCATCGATCCCACTTCTCTCTTTGATTACCTCAAATTCTGTCTTTGTACAAACATGTAAAACAACAGGGTTCTTCTCAAAAGCAGAAGTCCCCAAGTCTCTGAGGAACAGAGAAAAGCAGTGTCTGGGCATAGGGTGAGGGGAGGGGACGGAAGAGAGAAAGAAGGAAGGAAGGAAGCAACAAGGATGGTTAACCACCATCTGCTGAGCTCCTTGTAGGTGTCAGGCACTGAGCCACCCACCAGGGATATAGAAAGAATAAGACACAGTGCCTCATCCTCCAAAAGAGATGTCTGGTGGGAGAGAGAAGCAGGAAACAAAGATGGCACTCGGGAGGCTGTCACATGATATTAGGAGAACATAGATCACTGAGACCCAATCCCATGCTGGCGGTAGACACCCTGGAATGCCTGGAGTGGATGGGAAGGCAGGGAGATACCCTCCTGCTGGAGCACTTCTCTTTGACTCGGGGCAGATGTTGCCAGGGGAGGACTGCTTTGCTGTTTGGTGACTCACACCTGGAAAGCTAGACAAGGAATCAGCTGAGACCATTTGAAAGGGATGGGGATCCTGAGGAAGATTCAAAGACAGATGAACCATTTGTCCTTGTCAAGTTGAAGTGGGGTCAGTGAGAAACTTGGAAGGGACCTGCCCTCCTGCTAGAGCAGCTGTGAGGTCATGGAGGAAGAACAAGGGCTCTAGGATGAGGCAGAGCTAGGCACAGACCTCAGCCACACCTGGAATCAGGCCGGTGGGGAACAGGAGAGCTGAGACGATGAGCTGGAGGACCAGGTCTGCAGGCTTTCTGTCCAGGCCCACTCGTTATCAGTTGGGTGAACTCAGGCAAGTTTCCCCATTTACAAAGAGTTGTGGATAGCGACTACACCATCATTCTCCTGTAAATGTTAGATTAAATGTGAAGATCTGACAATCTACTTAGCACAGTAAGTGCCTGCTCAAAGTTTAGAATATTGTTTAGCTGGCCAGGCGCTGTGGCTCATACCCATAATCCCAGCATTTTGGAAGGCCAAGGCGGGCGGATCCCTTGAAGTCAGGAGTTCAAGACCAGCCTGGCCAACATGGTGAAATCCCCCATCTCTACTAAAAATGCAAAAATTCGCTGGGTGTGGTGGTGCACACCTGTAGTCCCAGCTACTCGGGTGGTTGAGGTGGGAGGATTGCTTGAGTCCAGGAGTTTGAGGCTCTGCTGAGCTATGATTGTGTCACTGCACCCTAGCCTGGGCAACACAGCAAGACTCCATTTCAAAGAAAAAAAAGAAAATAGAATGTTGTTTGGCTGTCATTATAGACCACAGGACTGAAGGCTCCCGGAGCTTATGCCTCTGTTACATGCAGGTAGTAGTTCATGCCTTTTGGAGTTACTCTCAGGATCAGATGAGATCAATGTGTCATAGTTCCTCAATAATGAGGGTTCCTCTCCCCTCCCGCTGTGAGATATTCCTGAATCGCTGGAAATGGAGGGAAGCTTTGGAGTAGGCCATGAGGGTCATATAAGCATTCAAGGGCTTGGGTCCCTCGCATTTTAAAAAGAATACTTGGCTTTGTGGGAGCTGCAGGTACCATCTGCAACCAGCCCTAGGGTAGATTCACTGGAGAATTAATTAGGGAGCATTTTAGAGATGCGTGCAGCATTCCAGCTTTGACTGGTGCCCCAAACCACTTTGCCTTTTTCCTTCCCAGGAACCCACCAGCCTCAGGAAGCAGAACCACAAAGTCCTCAGGATCACTGCGGAGAGACAAAGTGAAGCTCCTGCTCTTCCAAAGGAATGCAGTGAGAAGGCTGAAGGGCACAGCACTCACTAGACTGAGCCGCCAGGCGAATGGCATGATCACCCCCACGCAGAAACTGCTCTGAGAAAGCCTCCCGGGGCGGGAAGAGCGGAGGAAGGCCCAGGTCTTCATTCCTCAGCCGGATTCCCTTGGCCACCAGGAAGCTCTCCCCCAGAGGGAACTGAGAACTGTTAGAAGCTGAGACAATCTCTTCCGTTTCCCTAATGAACTGCAGTACGCGGAGCTTCGCTTCCTCACAGGAGCCAGGACCTAGGGGAATAAAAGTATCACAGATGGACTCACTCACCAGGTGGAGCTCCCTCTGATTCCCAGGAGGCATGTGTGCCCTCACATACACACTTACACTCCACACACACCACACACACATATACACACACGCTCACATATCTACACACCACCCCCCACACCACACGCACACACACCACACACACATTCACACCACACACGCGACACACACATACACATACACACTCACATATATACACACTACCCCCCACACCACACACCACACACATACACACACATATATACACACCACCCACACCACACACAATACACCACACACATACAT
>NW_022436943.1:55863627-56018016 GCF_009761245.1 Sapajus apella | reverse complement strand
ACACACCACACACACCACACACACAGTACACAAATACAGATCACATACTGCACATATACATACACATCACACATATACATATACACATACACATATATACATACTACACACTATACATGTACACACCACACATACAAACCACATACATACACACCACATCCCTACCACACACACCACACATGCACTTACACAAATACCACTCATGCACCTACACAAATACACACCACACACATACCCCCCACACAAACACACACCACACATACACACACACCCTCCACACATCCACCACACAAATACACCCATACACACACAGACACATCACACACATCATACACACACACCACATACACATATATGCCACATACCACCCACACACACACACACACCACATACATTACACACACACCACACACACATGCACACCACATAGTACACACACACCACACACATATGCACATACCACACCCATAAATGCACACACCATACACACATATAGAAACACATCCTATAAACACACACCACACACATAAACACACACATCACACCACACACATACACACACTACACACTACACACTACACACACACGCACGTGTGCATTTTTTCCTCAGCTGTTTTCTTGGCAGCAGCTTTTTCCACAAGCTGGAATGTTCCTTGTTTTGCCTCCACACTCTCAGTCAGTCACCATTTGTGGAGGGCGCACAGCACAAGATGAGTAATAACTAACACGCGCTCCGTGCTGCACATCATTCTATGCATATACACACAGACAGTCTAATCTCTGCAACAGCCCAATAACGTATTCTTATGTTACAGATGAGAAACTGAGGCATGGAGAAGTCATATAACTTAAATGAACTCCCAGCTAGCAAGTAGCTGATTCAGAATTTCAATCTAGATATTCTCACTCTCAGGATATGATCTTGACTAGCTGTCTCTAATGAAGGATGGACAGATGATGGATGGATGGATGGATGGTTGGATGGATGGATATCAAAAGTTGAAGGGAGGCACTGTAGGTTAGTAGAGAGTTATTCCTGTGAAGAGGAAAGAGTGTGGTGCTCAAAGACCTTTGGGTTCAATTGTTGGGTCATTGATTAGTTGTACAACCATGGATAACGCACTTAACTTCTCTGAGCTTCAGCCTCCTGATCTGTGCAATAAGAAAAATTGGAGCATCTACTCCATGGGCTTTTGTAATGAGCCTTCGGAGTGCTGCAGTTGAAGTGCTTGGCACAGCATCTGGCACATGCTATCCTTGGCATTGTCACTTAGTAAAATCCACCCTCACCATATTTACTTCAACCATCACATGGTGAATTCAACAGTGGAGGTGTCACTGGATTCTTTTGAGAGCATGGGATCAACAGAAAATTCTGACTTCTAGAATTTGAAGATATTGATTTCTTGTTCAAAAGGATAGGGAAAATGTGGCACATATACACCATGGAATATTATGCAGCCATCAAAAACGATGAGTTTGGGTCCTTTGTACGGACATGGATGAACCTGGAAACCATCATTCTCAGCAAACTGACAGAAGAGCAGAAGATCAAATACCGCATGTTCTCACTCATAGGCGGGTATTGTTGAACAATGAGAACACATGGACACAGGGAGGGGAGCACTATACACTGGGATCAGTTGGGGGGAAATAGGGGAGGGACGGTGGGGGGTGGGAAGCTGGGGAGAGATAGCAAGGGGAGAAATGCCAGATGTAGGTGATGGGGAGGAAGGCAGCAAATTACACTGCCACTTGTGTTGCTATGCAACAATTTTGCATGTTCTTCACATGTACCCCAAAACCTAAAATGCAATAAAATAAATAAATGGGGAAAAAAAAGAATAAAAAAAAAGTATGTTATCAAATAAATTATTCTATTAATCCTAGGGATTTTGAATCTCTGAAGCAAATCCTCACATTTAAAAACCTCTGCTTGCTCTCCATTTCTTTCAGGATAAAGTGAAAATCTATAACTGGGCACAGAAGATCTTGTAAAATCTGTCCCCAGCTGGGTGCAGTGACTCACGCCTGTAATCCTAGTACTTTGGGAGGCCGAAGCAGACAGGTAACTTCAGCCCAGGAGTTCAAGACCAGCCTGGGCAACATGGTAAAACCCCGTCTCTACAAGAAACGCAAAAATTAGCCAGGCATGATGGTACATGACTGTAGTTCTTGCTACTTGGGAGGCTGAGATGGAAGGATCACTTGAGCCTGGGAAGTCAAGGTTGCAGTGAACTGAGATTGTACCACTGCACTCCAACACAGGCAACAGAGCAAGACTCTGTCTCAACAAAGTAACAATCTGTCCTCAACTTATTTCCACCTCTTGTTCTTTCATTCCCTCCTGCGCCGTCTCCCCTCCTACATCAATATTATTCCCCCTCACCCATGGCATTCACTCTGTGCATGCTATTTCTTCTGTCACAAAGGACCTGCCACATCTTGAGTGGACAAATACCTCTTAAGATTCATCCCTGTAGCTGGGGTCAAGCCAATCTTTACCCAATCTTCAATGAGTTAGTACCCCCTTTCTCTGAGCACTCTCTACCGCATTTTCTGTGTACACATCTCTGTTCCATCACTGCCATTTATTACATTCCTGATAACATCTTTGATTTCCCCACTGGTCTCCAAGCTTCTCAGGGCAGACATCATCCTTCACATGACAGTCTCTCCATCATACAGTACAGTGCACACAGTAGGCAGTTCATAAATGCATATTAAATGAAGAAAGCAAAATTTCAAACAGGCCAGAGATAGCAATGCAGACTCAAACTCCTAGAGGCCTGAGTCCTCACCTGAGCATGCATGTAGGAAGTTATCGGTCCCTTCATCACTCACTATCAATTGTATTAATCCAGCTATCACTTAATGAGTACTCCCTCTGTGCCACTTTACATCTATTACCTTTTGCAATTCTTCCAACAAGCCTTTGAGGCAGTTATGTATTGGAACTCCATCAGATTTTACAGATGACACTAAGACTCAAAAGTGTTAGCCTCTCTCAGGTCATGGAGCAGTAAATGGTCGAACCACGGTAGAAGGCAACTACTGTTCTGTCCCCCAGGCCAGTCCTCCTCAAGCTTTTGGCTGCATTCAATTCCCCTGGGAATATTCTAGCTATGCAAGTTTTGATTCAATAGGTGGGGTCTGAGATCCTGAATCTTCAATGAGTTTCCAAGGTGAATGCCAGTGCTGCCGGATCCCTTTCAATAGCATGCCCTTACCAACAAAACAGTTTGAATATGCAACCTCTTCCCCCACCCCCAAAATGAGTATTTCGTTATAAGGTATATACATATACTACTAAAATAATATACTACATGTGGATTTTTAACTGTTTCAGCTGTTAATATTTAATTACAAAAATGAAAATATTAATAGAAACGTCAAAGGAAGGCAGAAAATACTGAAGAGAGAAGGAAGTTCTAACATTTTCTCCCTAATGGATGATCTTATATCCAGTCTTCTGTTACTCAATGAAAAAAGTCTAGTTCTAACATTCTACCCAGCACCCAGACTAAAGTAAGATAGTCACTAAAGTAATCCCAGCACTTTGGGAGGCCGAGTCAGGCAGATCACCTGAGGTCAGGAGTTCAAGACCAGCCTGGCCAACATGGTGAAACCCCTACCTCCACTAAAAATACAAAAAATTAGCTGGATGTGGTGGCAGGGGCCTGTAGTCCCCATTATTCAGGAGGCTGAGGCAGGAGAATCGCTTGGACCTGGGAGGCAGTGGTTTCAGTGAGCAGAAATCACGCCATTGCACTCCAGCCTGGGCAACAAGAGCGAAACTCCACCTCAAAATAAAATAAAATAAAGTTACTAGGTACTTTTGATATCAACAACCGAGGCTTCTAAAATTGCATACAAATAGGAGCAAATTTAATCTTAGATAATTTAAAATTATGGGACTGTCCCCATGTAAGAGACCCGAGTACTGGTATGGAGTATGACTCTACAAATACCACAAAAATAAATAAGACTTCTTATTTAACAGTCAGGCCAAGATCAAGGTGCTAACCTTGAGGGTTGCATTGCTAGAACTTGACATTTGAATGGAGAGTCCTTGCATTGCCATCTCTAAACTGTTCAAAATGCCAAGGGTATTACTGTTCTCCTCACTTTCACCCGACATTCTAAAACTCTGCTGTCACCGAAGCCTAAACTTTGGCTAATATCAAAATAGCTTAATGGATTTTAACGCTATTGAGAAAGGTCCAGACAATGTTTAACATTGCAGAGAATGAATTGAGAGCTTTCTTAGAATGGCTATCATCTCACCTATATTAGCAATGGCTGGTTAGAGGTATTCTGATTTGGTAATAACAGAGTTCAACCTGTCTGGTTCTTCTGTCAAGCTGCTGGCACGGCTACGGGAGATAAGGCATTTTAACTGAAACTCGGTGTCAGCTTCATTCTATTTATGGCTCAACTTTCCCATAAATTGACCTGCCACGGAGCTGAACGTATAGATCTCAGTTAACAGCTCTCCAATCAGTCCCTTAGTTAAATCCTTCCAAATCAGTTAAAGACACTTCAGGTGGCACTCTCCTGAGGTCTCCGCATGTAGCAGCATTCTATGCAAGTAGCAGGATCACTGTAATACTCAATGGTCAATTAAAAGGTGCACCTAACATAGGAGAGATTACTAAACATTAACCATAGAGGGATAAGGGCCAGGTCATCTCCACATTTACAGCATTCATCAGCTCTAAGATGAAGATGCTTTGCACACAGAAGACATCCAGTAAAAATCTAAGACACTGATTTAAGTAATCAATTATATGAAAGTTTTAAAATATACTGCATCAATCTTGCCAACGCCTGACTGTGAGGATGCAGGGAAGTCCCTTCCCTCTGTGAGCCTTGGTTTTCTCAGCCATCTCTAAACTCCAGTCCAGCTTTGACATTTAATACCCTCCCACTAGACATCCTTTTTAAAAAAAAAATATTAAACACACACACACACACACACATTCAGCACTTCATATGTGTTAGCTCACATGTTGGGAGCTTGCTTGGCTCAGTTAGCGTTCCTTCCAGCTCTTGGCCAGCCTCATCCACACACCAGCAGTTCCGAAGGTCGAAGTGTGCAAGAGGAGTGCTGAAGTCTGAGTAGGGTCCCGGGTATCGGCTGAGTTGGCCATTTAGGATCTGCCAGAAGAGGTAGGGCTCCAGGAGGACGTTCTCCCTGGGCTGGGGACGGTTCCCTTCCAGTGCTGCGAGTGGGACATCTTGCAGAGAAGGGTATTGTGACAGCACCGGAAAGACACCTTGCTTGCCAGCCTCATACAGACTTTGAATAAAGAGACTGAAGTTTCCAGAAGCTGCTTCTCTGTAGTTCATGATCTTCACTAGCAACTCGGCAGGCGTCAGCTCCTGGCCCTTGTTCTGAGCCTCCCATTGTTGGTACCACTGGAAGACCTGCTCGGGGGGCCCATCGCATTGCACTCGTCTCCACCACCCGTCAGCACGGCACTGTGGGATGTAGGTGTCGGGAAGGGTGGGTAGCATGCTGGAGTTAGAGAGCAGGGCCTGCACCGTCCTGAGGAAAGCTTGCTCAGCCTGTAATTGACAAGGTGTGGGGCCTGGGGAGAAATGATGAGCAGGTGTTTCAGTTTAAGAAACTTAATAAGCTGGAAAGACCAAGATAAAACCACTTAATTGTCCAAACTCCATCTAAACCCCTATGTAGCCATAGAAATCCCATGAAGCTTAAATATGCAAATAACATCTACATAGGCATTGTCCCATGACTAAATCAGCACCATTGACATCAGTTGGTGATCAGCACTGCAGAAATGTGTGCGGCAGTTCTTTAAGGCCAAACAAATCTCCCTATTTACTCCTGGGTTTGATGAACATTATCTAGGCATTCCTGAATAATTTTTAAGATAAGCAGTCAATTTTGTCCTTAACTGAAGTGCAGGCATTGGCCAGGATTGGATTTCTATGACTGTACTGGATTGGGCCAGGGCCTAAAGAGAGACTTGGGGAATCTACAGATTGAATACCCAACAGACTTACATTTCTTGGGCTTCCCCATGGCACTTTGAGTTCCAGGAATAGCCTGACCTTCAGCGTCAACACAGTAGCATTCTGCTTTGAAGCATTGGACAGGCAGGAAATGTCCCTCACTAGTACAAGCAGGGACAAACAGGCTGGAACCAGCAGGCTGGCTGTCCATGAGGCTTTGCATGCGAGCCCTTTGCTTTTCACAGTCTGTGGGGCACCTCGGTTGTCCACTTCTGACTCTTGAGCCTGGAAGCTCTTTGCCCCAGGAATCCACACACCAGCACTCTCCTGCGAAGCACTGGACGGCCTCATAGCTTCCTTCTGCCATGCATGATGGGACAAATAGCCTTTCAGGTATCTGCTCACAGGTCTGGGAGCTGAGCACTATTTCCATCACCTCACCTAAATCTCTTGCCACATCTTCTGGCACAGAGACAGCGTGCTGCAAGAAGAGAAGGAATTCTGGAAGCTCCAGGAGAGAAGCAAGGAATTTGAGGGCATTTTGGTTCTCTTGTAGGTTAATTTCAAAGCCAAAGCTGCCCACAGTTGGCTTATTCATAGCAACATCCTTCTTAGAGGCTTCAGGAGTTTCTGTAGAAGAATTTGAACCTAATCCCACAGAGAGTGGCTTGGCCAAATCTTCTAGTCTCCCTCCATTTGAGAAGCTTGCAAGACCAAGTTGCTGGAAAAACTGACTGAAGTTAAATGTGCCTCTTGTGCCAAGGGCTCCAGACAAGTTAAACTGGCCAACATTCACCAAAAATTTCCCTCCAAAAAGGTTTTGCTGGAGTCTCTTTGGGTTGGTGGTAAACTGAAGAGCAAGACGAGCCAGCTCTCGGGAGGGAAAAATCGCACGGATGGCTTCTTTGAGGAGACTTTCTGAGACAGAAAACTGTTGGCTCTGTCCCTCCACCATTGGGCGGAGGAGCCCAGAGTCCACAAAGAGCTCCTTGATCGTAGGTGGGCAGGGTGTGGCAAATCTGGCTACTCTCGGAGAGGCCAGTCCATCCACCCGGGAGAACAGGTCGTGCTGGCTGAAGTAGCCTGAGGTCCCAAAGTAGAGTCTGGACAAGGCCTGCTGTCTTTTGGAGGCACAAGATTGGCCTTCAGCTGCAGGAGACAAAGTGAAATAGGAGAAAAGTTTTTAAGGTCACAAGCAATCCTGAGACAGCCCCTCAGATCTTTCAGGTAGTAAGGTGCCAGAACATCCCATCAAAGACAGCTGCGTTTGAAACCACTTTCTTCTCTGTGTCCTTCTATTTTTTTCCTTTCCACTGAACTGCCTCTGTGGGGCCATTTTGGGGGAGTGACTGTTCCAGTTGGCAAGACCACACCCACAGCTCTCACTAGAGGCTGATCCCTTCTAAGGCAAGTCTCGTAAATACTGGCCCACTTTCTGAAAATCTGACCTCATTTGCCAAGTGAACTCGGGTGAATGTTGTCCCCCTCACCCACAGACATGACATTCACATTTACGGGCACCTCAGAATGTGATTTAGAAATAGGGTCTTTGCAGATGTCACCAAGTTAAGATGATACCGGATTAGAGTGGGCTCTAAATGCAGTGACTGGTGTCCTTATAAGAAGGGCATGTGAAGACACAAAGATGCACACAGGGAAGAAGGCTGTGTGATGATGGAGGAACGGATTGGAGGGAGGCAGCCACAAGCCAAGGACACCAGGGATTGCCAGCAACCACCGGAAAGTAGGAAGGGGCAAGGAAGAATTCTGCCTTAGAATCTTCAGAGAGAGCATGGCCCTGACCACACCTTGATTTCAGACTTCTGGCCTCCAGAACTATGAGAGAACAAATTCCTGTTGTTTTAAACCACCTGATTTGCAGTGATTTGTTGTGGCATCCTGTCCTTGGAATTCTCAATAGACTTTAATGCTTCACTAAGTGCTTTTAATGTGGCTAATTCCTCTTTGGGGGTAGTCTTGTCTAGGCTAGCTATGGTCTCTTTGAGGGCAAGAACCATAACTGAAATGCTGTTAATGGCTCCTATAATAAGAAATATTTTCCCACATTGCAGTATATAACATAGGAAATATAATACTTCCTATAATATAAAACAATAATGCCCACCCAGAGTACACACATAGAACATTCTTCTGGGCTCCTTGACCTTTCCTAGAAATTACTAATTTAACAGTGATCAACTCAGCCAACTCTTTGCATGACCAAATCACTCTATCTGAACATCCTAGGCTGACTCTACCCAGATTAAGAGAAAAAAATATATAAAATTCAAACACCAAGTGGCTGTCTCAGTTACATAGGTGGATATAAGTAAGCTCCACTTTTCTCCATAAAATCATAACTCTGAGAAGACCTTTTAACCACCTGCCCCACCCCCAACTTTTAAAATAATTTTTTCCTCTTGATTCACACAAATGCCAAGAAGAAAGTCACCCAATTTCCTTCTGTAACCAGGCAACGGAGAAAGAACTGGAAAATGTGGTGCAAGTGGGGAGAGACTGGCAGCATCGGAGCACATAACATCCCTCAGAGAGGCCACGGCCTCTTTTAATGGATATTACAGGAAGGTATGGCAGAAATTAAATTTACTGCCTTGCTTACTCTTCCTCCAAATTAAGAGGTTACCCCTTCCAGTCATTTGTTATGTAGTGTTACCAAAGCGAGGAAATTCAATTACTGTTTCTATGTGGCATTTTTTTTCCTCAGAAAAGGACCTGATACACCAGAGAGAAAAAATGAAAATATACGATCCATCTATGCATTTGATAGAGCCATTTCTGGACTTTAATTTGGCAAATCATAGTTCTTCCTTTCCACCTGGAAGTTGGAGGGCACACCATTCTCTAGGTTTTAGTAGAAATGAAATGTGATTGCAAATACCTTCAAGAAACTATCTCCAAATTTTCTTTTTTGACATTCTCACACTTAGCAGATAGAATATGACCACACGCCGTCAAGAATATTCAAAAGGTTAAGTTGGAGAAATGGAATGATTTAACGGGAATTATTGAACGAATGCTAACATACATATTGATGCTATAAAAACCCTGCTTTGGTGTATCACAATTCCAAATCTTTTAAAATCTACCCAGCTTCCCCAAGCTGGAAGCCTAGGAGTGCTCTTGGTTCTTCCCTTCCTCATGGTAACATCCTTCAAAATTTCACTGGGAAGAGAAAATTGGGTCTTCACTGGAATGCCTAATAAGAGTTCTCACTGTCTCCCATTGTTTCTGCTTTAGTGTTGATTCCCATACTTGGTTGAATAGTGTCCCTCAAATTCATGCTCTTCCCAGAATTACAGAACACGAGCTTATTTAGCAGAAGGGTCATTGTAGATGGGATTACTGTAGTTAAGAGGATGGCTGACTGGATCAGGTGGAGCCTTAACCCAACATGATTGGGTCTCCTTATAAGAAGAGAAGTTGCACAGACAGAGGGAAGACGGCCATGTGGTAATGGAGGCAAAGACTGCAGTCATGCTGCCCCAAACCAAAGAAAGCACAGATTGCGGGCAGCCACCAAAACCTAGGAAGAGGCAAGAAAGGATCCTCCCCTAGAGCTTTCAGATGGAGCACGGCCCCACTGACACCCTGATTTTCAGTTTCCAGCCTCCAGAACAGAGACAATACATTTCAGTTGTTCTCAGATGTTCACTTTGTGGTGATTTATTACCATAGCCCTAGAAAGCTAATATAGACCTCATCATCTCTGTTTGGAACATGGCAATGACCTTCTAATTAGCCCCACGGCCTCTGGAGGACTGCTCCTTTGAGTCTCTCCTCCAGAATTTCTTTGTCTTACACGCAAAACCCACGATGACATTGTCCAACTTAAAATCTTTCACTGTCGTCACCTGACCTCCGGTTAAGACCCCAAGCCTTTGTTAGGATAACAAAGACCTCATTGTCTTACCCCTGCCTTTCTCCAGAGTCCGGAGCACCACCCTGTTCATACTCCAGCAATTTTTTTCTCTACCCTACTTGCAGATTAGATGATCATGAGCATTTCAAAGTCTGTTATTCTGTCCTTCCAATTCCGCTTCTTCTGTTCTCTATACGGAGAACACCTCTCCTTACTCCCCTCCTTCAGGAAACACCTTGGAAGATTCTGATTAAGTGTAGCCTCTTCCATGCAGCCTTCCTAAATGCCTCCCTCCCATACCTGCTGCAAGATGGAATGCCCACCCCACCGTGCTCCTGTAGCTACGTGCATGCTCCTGTCTCGTGGCACATTTATTTTTCTTCACCTGTGAGCCTCCTAATATTCCCTGAGCTCCCTGAAAAAGCAACCAGGTCTGAGAGAAGATGAGAAACATGTGGGAAGTGAATGATGGTAACCTGGTTTTCAGTCAGGTTGAGCTTGAAGGGCCAGTGGGGCACACCAGAAGGCAGTTGAATTAATGGGGTCCAGAGAGGTTGGTCTGGAGAACAGCTAAAGTAACATGATCCGAGGAGCCCACAAGAAGCCCCCAGAGGAAACCCACCACAAGATGGCGGCTCCCCGTGCTGCCGGGTTCCGTGGATTTCCTTCCCCCGGGCGTCCGCACACCAGCAGGGCCCTTCCGTCTGGCACTGCACTGCCTGATAGTCTCCATTTCGGCGGCAGCTTGGAACGTAGGCGTGACCAAAGCTGGTTGCTGTGAACCGCTCCACTTCACATTTCGTGGGGCCTAGAAGAAATCCACGCGGTAAAGGAGGAGACAGTGTCAGCAGCGCGAGGTGTCTTCCCAGCATGCACTGCCGCCTGCTGTCAGGGCTCTTCTCATCTCTGCCCTCACGTTGGTGGAACAGCCACGCGGACCGCAGCGACGTTGAAGCCCAAAGGGCGCCCCCTAGTGGAAACACGCACACTGGGCAGCTTATGACTTACATCGGAATCTGCCAGAGATGACGGACTGAACCGCGAGGAACCGTCTCTGCAGGATCCGGTACAGGGTGGTGTCGGTGAAGGTGGAAGCAAGGTCCAGGCCAGCGAAAATAGTGTCATAAATTTCATCCAGTAACAACTCCAAACCTGAACAAAGACAGCGAGACTTTCAGGGACGGTCTCATTCGGAAAGGAAGCCCTGACCTTGCTGTGCAAACATAGTGAGAGAGAGCCTTCACCAGCATCATTAGGCAATCAGTCTGAACAACACTTTAACAGTTTCCAAAGTCAGGCCTGCTGTGGGTGGTTATGCAGGTTGTTCACAGAACAAAGGAGCAGTGCCTACAGAATGAGAGATTCAATCCACCCTGTGTTCCACTCGTCAGTTTTGGAGCTGCGTCTGCCCAGAGCGGGGCACTTCTTTCCAGTGTGCACAAAGGCATTGTGTGGGCCAGGAGCAGCCTCATTCACCATACTGCAGATGACAGTTTGCTAAGGCTGTGTCCTCCTCCATGCCCACAGCAGCCTGTCACTCTAGCTGTGCTTTACAAGTAATGGTATGCAGGCTCTCACACCTGGGGAATCACACTCCCTCCCTTCGGATGGCCTAAGGGGTGTTACTCACCTGTCTCAGCCAGTTCCCGCCCTTGGCTGTCAGCACAATAGCAATACCCAGATACCTCAGGGAACCTGCTCTGGAAGGAACTGAAGGTCACAAATGCATCTGGAAACCTTGGAGACAATGAGAATTATGGTCACCATTTCATAAAGGCAAGTCATCACAAGCTCTTCCTGTAGAAATAAACGTGGCCAAGCCCACACCTAGTGAAAAGGCATGTCTACTTTCTTATCTCATGACAGTTGCTTCATGCTTCCTGCAGTAAATGCATTTTCTTTACAAATTAGTTTAACCTGACTGGAACCTGGCTGGACCTTGTAAAATAAAGTTGTGCATAGCTGCCAGCTGCTAATTAGCCGTTTTCCTCACTTACGGCCTTTGACCAATTTATGCCCATGCGTTTGTCTCATTGGGCCAGGTGAAAACAGTCAAGGAAGATCCCATTAACTGGTTCCTTTCCTGGAATACAACTCTCATGACTAAAAGCCAAGTCTGCTTTACAAACATATGGCACATTGGAGATGATCTCATTTTGGGAGATCAAATGACTCCAGGCCCCTTTACAACTTTTCAAGAGCTTGAAAAGAAGCCAGCTCCCACCACAGGAAATCCTTAAGAAGGAAATTTATCCAGTCCCATAGCTGAAAAAAAACACAAATCAGTACAGCATCACTAACAAGGGCATCCATCTCTTTCTGTAAATTGAGGAAAGAGATTTCCTAATCATGTCTGGCCTGGCAGTTTTCCTAAGGAGCTCATCAGCTGCGTTCCCTGTCTTTGAAGTAATAGAAAGGCAAAGCATCAAAAGCCATATTGAGGAGTTCTGCCCCTATGCAATGATTTAGCGGCCAGAGAGAAACCGTTCATCTTTTATAACATTTAGAGATTTGTTTTCATGCCTATATAACTATATAACTAGTATATGAGGTCCAAGCATTATGTGTTTCTACCCATGTTTGGAAATCTATCTCCAAACAATAAATTACTAGAAAAGGCAAGTCTGGACATTGATAAGTCAATTGCTGTGCAACCTATTCTAGCAAAATACTGAAAACAATCTTAAGGTCCAATAACAGAAAATTAAAAAGTAAATTATAGTAAATCCCCTAAGTATAATAAAATGCTATGATCAAGGACAATGCTTATAAACTCTAGCCAAAAGGGAGTGTGTATAACATTATGTAAAAAGGTTAGACTATAAAATGCCATACACATGTATTACAATTACAGCTGTATAACTGAACCATTATTAGAAGGCAATGTATGGTGTAGTCATTGCTCAGAGTCTGGCTTTGAATTTCCATTCAAGTTACTGACTATTCGTTAATTTGAATGGAAGTTAACATGCAAAACAAAAGCTATAAATGCACTATGGGATGATGAATACTTTTTTTCATGCTGTCAATCTATTATTCTGTGTATGGATGTTAAACAGAATGTTACAGTAAGTGTGTGGCATAACAAAAATTAAAACCTCACTTTGCTTAGTTGCCACTGATAGGGAGATGGGGGTATATAATAAAAGTTCATTCATTAGAGCCTAGGATAATTCAATTTTAAAAATGCTAATAATAGTATAATAATAACTTTCATTTATTGAGCACTACTTTATAAAAGACTATCTGCAAAATGTTTTTTTGTCTGTCTTTTGTTTTGAGATGGAGTTTTGCTCTTGTCACCCAGGCTAGAGTGCAATGGCCCGATCTCAGCTCACCACAAACTGTCTCCCAGGTTCAAGTGATTCTCCTGCCTCAGCCTCCCAAGTAGCTGGAATTACAGGTGTGCGCCACCATGCTCAGCTAATCAGGGTTTCTCTGTGTTGGTTAGGCTGGCCTCGAACTCCCAACCTCACGTGATCTGCCCTCCTCGGCCTCCCAAACTGCTGGGATTTATAGGTGTGAGCCGCCGCACCCATCCCTTGCAAAATGTTTTAATACATGTTGATTCATTTAATCCATCTAACAGTCCTAAAAGGAAAGTGATATATTTTAATCCTCCTTTTAGGGATTAAGAAGGTAAGGCGTATGGGCCACTATCTTGAACTAGCGGTAAGAACTGGGGTTCAAACCCTGGTCTTGCCCAGCACACACTGTCTATCTCTGCCACTGGTGTTATTCATTGTGTTTATGGCTGCACCTGGCTTCTGTCCTATGCCCTACCCTGCAAGGCACGTGACTCTGTCTGACACTGCTCCATATCCCCAGCACCTTGCTCTTCCTGACGTCTCATAGATGTTGATGACGTGAGTGCTGGCCCGAGGTAGTTTCTGAAACACGTTCCAGCATGAGGCACAAGTTTAAATCCTCTAGTTCTATGCTCGGTCAATTAAATCCACTTCAACGTCCTGGCTCATGGTAGACATGAGCTCCGAGCTCTTTGAGCCAGCTTCATCCCACCTCTTTATGTTCAGATCCCCTCTCTGGGGGTTTCTGGTCTCATCAACTGCCCAGTACCTGGCCTACCAGTGCTTTCTGCATGGACCTCACTCTTGATATTCCTGCTCCTTGCATATTGAAGATCACCCTGGCTTCAGCTCCTGAGAGGGTCCTCTCACTCTCCCAGTAAGGCCACCCGAAGGCCAGCTACTGCCATCTGAACTCTCTAGGGCTGTTCCCGTATGACCTTTAGGACAGACACCCTGTGCTGCCATCTTTAATCCCTTCTTGCCAATTCCGTATGTAGTGAGAAGAGCTAATATGATTGTTGCTATTAATTACTAGTCATAAAATAATCACAGGTGATATGTATGAACAATCAGACCAAGCACTCTCTATATTTTGTGTCATTTAATTCTCACAACAACCCTTTTAAAATCTCCATTTCGCAAATGAGAAAACTGGGATTCTGAGTGGTGATGTGACTGTGTCAAGATCATCTAGCCAAGACCGTGGGGCCAGAATCCCAAGTTCATTTCCAATGCACTCCGACAATACCAGGCGGCCAAAGGGTAAGACCACCACTCCAGTGGAGCACAGTCCTTTGGGGGCCCTGTCCTGCAATCACTAGTGATTTTGGGCTCTGAATCTTCCCAATTTCCCATGTGCCCACAATTCCATTTGATACGATTTGATGTCTGTGCCTAATTTCTGAAACAATATCACCGTCTGTGAACTTCTGGCTCCTCCTCCAAAATAATAATTAGCACCATGAAGATTGTTTAGCTGTTGCTTCTGCGCCCGTCATGAGCGATTTACTGTCATCAGGAAACAAGGGCTCTGTCATGCCTTCAACCTCCTCCTTATTAGATCTCCTGCCCCACGTCACCCGACAGAAGTCAAACTACTGAGACCGAACCCAAAGCCCCAGTGAAAGCTGGACAATTTGGCTCCATTCCTAGCCTTGAGCCAGCTGAGCCAAAGAATGCTCCCAAAAGAGGTGTTTGAGTGGGATTCTAAAGCCACAAATGGCGATTTGACCAGGAGACAACAGAGGAGCGAAGAACATATCTAGAAGGGTCATTTACATGCCTCCAACTTCAAGGTAGGAGACGAGACCACAGATGTGGGCAGCAAGGGAAACTGAGAAATTGGTAGTCACCAAGGGAGGTACAAGTCTGGCAGAGAAGGCCAGGGCCCAAGCTTCGCAGCCTCCTAAATACGGCACCTGAAGACATTTTTTACAGGCACCGGCCTTTGGAAACCACTGGTCCTTTAGCAGCAGGACAGCAAGTCCTGTGTCCCCTGTGGCATACGGTGTTCTCCCCTTCATAAGGACCCGAGGAACGAAGTTCCCTCCATCCTCAATGGAAGAAAACATTGCAATCCCTGAGAAACTTCTTATTTTTATTTGGCAGAAACCAAATAACTTAAGACTATTTTTTTCTTTTCTGTGGTTACAGGGAGCTCAGAGACAAATATGCAGCCCCCACGTTTGTTATGACTTTGTAGAATGGGTGATGTGGCCCAATTTTTGCCTTGCCTTATTCTGATTTTCTACTTTTATTTTGCCTTCCTCACAATTCCCTCTAATTTCCACTTTTATCCTGTTTTGGTCATATCAGAAGAAAAAAAAAGAAGACAAAATCTACACAGTACTTAAAAATTTTTAAATAATATATATTTTGGACTACGACTCCAATAGAGCCCAGTCCTTCAGGGGCCCTACCCTGCAATCGCCAGTGAGTTCAAGCTCTGAAGCTTCCTAATTTCCTGTGTGTCCACAATCTAGTGGAAAACGATGTTTGCCTTTCCTTGAATAAAAAGTAAAATCTCAGGGTGGCCATAGAAGAATCCTCAAGAAGGCAAATCCTAGCTGAGGGGAAAAGGGTGGCATTTCTGACTTTATGCTCAGATTATGGCCAACCTGAAGACAGAGAAATTACAACCAAGCTCAGAGGAATGTGAAATTCTGGTTTCCACTGGGCATTCGGTCTTGTTCATTTGCAAGTACGATTCCTGCCTCAGGTTCAGTCAGATTCTCTAACGTCTCCCTCAGGCAGTCCATTCAGAAGTCTAAACACTAACAAATGAGCCATGTATTTGATTATCTCCTGCACTAGGGAGGGTGCTCCTTAAAAAAGGGGGGGCTGTACGGGGCTTGGTGGCTCACGCCTGTAATCCCAGCACTTTGGGAGGCCGAGGTGGGGGGATCACTTGAGGTCAGGAGTTCGAGACCAGCCTGGCCAACATAGTGAAACCCCATCTCTACTAAAAACACAAAATTAGCCAGGCAGGGTGGCAGAAGCCTATAATCTCAGCTACTCAGGAGGCTGAGGCAGAAAAATCCCTTGAGCTTGGGAGGCGGAGGTTGTAGTGAGCCGAGATCACACCACTGCAATCCAGCCTGAGTGACAAAGTGATACTCTGTCTCAAAAAAAAGAAAAAAAGAGGGGCCATTGCCTAGCAGAGCACCTGAGGCATAGCCAATCACCGCAGGTGTCTGCAGCGAGGATAATCTTGTGGTTCACCTGTGAGATTTCTCCATACAATGCCTTCCATGTTCTGATTACAATGCTCCTTTACCATATATTAAGATGCATCTGATCCTTCTTCCCACTGGGCAATCTGGGTAGCATAAATGGCTAAGGCATTTGAGGTTAGACTGGTTGCTAAGAGGTTTGAGTGTGTTTAGCCATTAAGGACAAAGGTTAATGAAGAAGCCAATTAGATCATTAAGGCTTTGATAATGGCATTAACCCTGTTTGAAGGCTCTTAAGACATTTACTTATAATCTGCTTGGCCACAATGCGTGTCCATAGTTAATGGTTGGGCTAGGGCAATATAAAAAATGGGGCATGAGTCAGGAGGACCAGTGTAGCTTGCTCTCCATTACAACGTGGTCCTTTAAAATTTCCCAGCCAAACAGATAGAGTAAGCGGTGGCCTTCTCGAAGGGCAAAAGGACCTACTCCAAATGGGCAAACACCATGGCCAAATTCAAGTGCACACCATTACCCAGCACATAAATAACTCACAGCAACAGGTCAGCCAAGGAGCTGCCCACAGGTTTCCAGCCTTCTGGTGGCCCCAGGGAAGTAAGTAACTGCCTTCCGTCACTTCTCCATTAGAATTTTTTCAACGAAATCCCCTTAGATTCAATATCCCAAAACAAAGCTTGTGGCTTTTCCTTTCCAAATGTATCCTCAAGCATCCATTCAGAAACCAGACTTAGGAGTCGCTCTTGACTCTCTCCCACCCTCACCTCCATGTAGATTCCTTCGCCAAGTTCTGTGGATTCCATCTGGTCAATATTCTTCTAGTCTCATCCCATCAAGTGTCTGCCGTCCTCTGGGACACTTGCTCCATGTCAACATTGTCTCTTGCCTGGACTAGTAGCCTGCGAATTCGGAGGACTGCCTCCCCCACCCACACCCACTCTGCTCTTCCCTTGCCCATTCCATTCTTTCAAAACTCCACGTCCCATGGTTATTACGACATACCCTTCCCCCACCCCAGGCTTAAAATGCTTGGTGCAATACTGAAACATACTTACGCTGCAAAAAAATTACTCTTTGCTATCTGAAATTCAAACGTCACTGGCAGTCTCATATTCTACCTGGAAACTCAAGTTGCTAAGCTTAGGCCCTCTCTATGGCCTCCGAGGCTCCTTCCACTGTGCTCAGAGGAGTCCTTGGGCCTAAAACTGCCCAGGTCCGCATAAGTATCAGAAAATCCCTGATTACAGCTGCAGTTCCAGTAACCAACCACCCAACCCTTCCCATGACCTTTCGGTACCAGAATTTGCTCTGAGACATGCTTGCTTACAAAATGAAAAGGATCCCATTTCAGGAGTAAATTTAAACAAAGGATGCTTAGTTCTGAACTTTTGCATTTAACTCGACTGCCCTCTTGTGGAAATAGCTGTGAATTGTGCCTCAACCTGAACGTGGCACCCGCCAGGGTCTGGGATGCATTCACCAATTCCTTGAGCACTGATGGCAGACCTGCTGTGTGCAAGGCTCTGTGCCATGCACTATAGGGGAACACAGATGAGCTACGTTTATGGGATACTAAAAGGAGCCAGACAGTTCTAGCACCTACTCTGTTTACTAAGATGAGTTCCTTAACTCACCCGATGTTCCTTAATGTTTCAGTAATCACTGGTATAGTAATGACTGTAATTATCTAATTATTTCTGTATGTATTCAGGTAGGTTAAAGGATATAAAGTTCCCTGTATATAGCAAGCACTCAGGTGATCTTGAACTGAGAACACATTGGTATGCAGCAAAGAACATTCAATAAAATTGGCTATTTGAGATTTATATATGCCCACAGGTAGGCCAGGCCCGGAAGGGAAAAATCTAAGCTACGTTTGCTGAAGCTGGCTGATGCCTAAGAATGCCCTGCAGAAGTATAGTAATTTATAGTGTAAATTCGCACCCGTGGCTTCATAGACGAGGCTTCATCAAATCTTCACTACGAGGTAATGAGCAAGGCATTGTCCTCCATTTGATGGATGGGAACACTGAGGCTCGGCGAGAGTAAGTGGCCAGGCCACTGTTCTAAGCAGTGGCAGAGGCAGAAGGCAGGTCACAAAGGCAAATGCTACAGGACCAGGCAGGATGGGGAAGTCAGGGGTGTGGCACCAGAGCACGGAGGGACCTGGAGCACAGAAGGGTGGGTCCTTGGTCTAAAAAGAGCAGCAAAGCCAGTGTCTTGAGGCCACCAGTGAATGCACGTGTGCAGTCTCCTACCTTGTTCTTTACAATCGGGAATTCAGAATTGTGTGTTTTAGGTTGAACATATAAAACTGCTCATGTTCAACTATTTTTTAACCTACAAAACTAGAAATTTCATGGGGTGTAACCTAATTGAAGTTTCCAGTTTTAAAAATATTATGCAGTTCAAACAAATTCTGTCTATGGGACAGTTCTGCACCCAGGCTGCTCGTCTGAGCTGCCTCCTGGCACAGCCCATGAGAATTTCCTTCCTCACACACAGAAAGAAACTGGTTGTTTTGGAAGCCAGCCACACAGAGGCTCAAGTTCTCCAAGAGAATTCATATCAGCATTTGCAGACAAGTATTCACATTTCTTTTTAACTCCAAATGGTTCAGTTACATCTGAGGTCTGTGTGAACGCTTTTACAATAAACAATGGGCCACCTTGGATAACCAGAAGCTGCCTGGTTATTTGGGTCAAGATCTAGAATGCATCTCTCTGTTTATATTCACTACTAACATTTTAAAAGTTATTTGTAAATGCACAGATACACACAGTTTACAAGAGTTCACAAACATGATGATATCCGTGCTGTTGGAAGTGCTGCCTTTTCTCTTTTTCTACAGATCCCCTTCCTGCCTACTCCTTCTTCTGCAGAGCGGTCCCGCCCCGAAGCAGCCCAGGATAACCACTCACTGCATGCACCTACCTCCTACCCTCTGTGCCCACATAGACCTATGCAGAGACCTGCTTAATAGTATAGTCATATAAGCATGTGTAAAGGATCTTTTTGCTCCTCTGTTCTTTAAAAATTAAAGCATATTACATTTTATTATCTGTGCTTTGTATCTTGTATTGTACTATTATAATATACTGTGGCAGCGTCTCCAGGTCAAATGTTCTAGCAGCTCTAATGCAGTCTTTTTAATGGCTGCATAAATATTTATGGCAGATTCACACTGATTCAGCCAACCACCTTCTGATGATCACTTTGTTCCCAGTTTCCTGCTATAATGAAAAACGATGCAGTAGGCACCCTAGTCCACATGTCTTCACATTCTGATGTTTTACATTTCATTGGCCAGAGGGCACATATATTTTTCATTAAATAACAGTTGCCAGTTTGCCTTGATAAAAACCCTGTGGCACTTCAGACGCCCAGCACATCTCATGAGAATAAAGCAGCTCTTAACTCTTTACCACGCGGCATGTGTGACACGTGGAAGCCCCCAGCTCAAGGTGAGGGTGTGCTTGGGCAGGTAACGGGCCAGTGGCAGGCACAGCACGGAGGTCGGCTCCCCTTACCTGTTGTAGTTGTGGACCAAATCAAAAATCATCATGTCTGTGGTGTTGACAAATTTGCACTGGACAGGCATAAACTCTCCCTCTGCAGAACACTGGGGTGGTGACTTGTCCCCCACCCCGTGGAGAAGACGACGATTTCTTATTTCACAGCTCCTTGGACCTAAACATTTTCATGAAGAAAAATTACATTCTTATGTATAAGTAGACACATGTTTCTACAGTCGAGCAGCGTATACAGTCATGTGTCCCTTAGCAATGGGGATGCGCTCTGAGAAACCATCATTTGGCGGTTTCATTTTTATGTGAGCATCATAGAGTTGCACTTATGCAAACCTAGATGGTTTGCCCACGGCACACCTGGGCTGTACGAGCTAGCCTGTTGCTTATAGGCTACAAACCTGTATAGTGTGTTGTTGTAATGGATACTACAGGCAACTGTAAAACAATGGTGAGTATTTGTGTATTTAAACATACCTGAGCATAGAAATGGTACGGTAAAAATACAGTATAAAAGAATAGGCCGGGCGCGGTAGCTCACGCCTGTAATCCTAGCACTTTGGGAGGCTGAGGTGGGTGGATCATGAGATCAAGAGATTGAGACCATCCTGGCCAACATGGTGAAACACTGTCTCTACTAAAAATACAAAAAAAAATTCGCTGGGCATGGTGGCTTGTGCCTGTAAAGGAGGCGGAGGCAGGAGAATCACTTGAACCCAGTAGGCAGAGGTTGCAGTGAGCCAAGATTGCACCACCGCACTCCAGCCTGGTGACAGTGTGAGACTCCATCTCAAAAATAAATAAATAAATAAATAAAGAATAGTATACCTGCATGGCACCTTCATGGGGCACTTACCATGAATGGAGCTTGCAGGACTGGAAGTTGCTCTGGGCGAGTCAGTGGGTGAACACAAAAGCCTAGGACATTCCTGTACACTCCTGTAGACTTACTTCAGTTTTACTTTACAAATCTTTCATTTTAAAAAACTTTTGATTCTTTTATGATAACACTTAGCTTAATACATGAACACATGGTACAGCTGTACAAAAATATTTTCTTTCTTTATGTACTTAATCTATAAACTTTTCCCTATTTTTAATTTTTGTTTTACTTTAAAACTTTTTTGTTAAAAAGTAATAGATAAACACACACGATAGTCTAGGTCTACTCAGATTAGGATCAAGGTTATCATTACGTCACTAGGCAATAGGAATTGTTCACTTCTATTATAACCCTATGGGACCACTGTCATGTATGTGCTCCATTGGTGACCAAAACATCCATATGCAGCACATGGCTGTGCTTATACTATATACATGGCAGTTAGAGACCCACACAGTGACTTAGGTCTGCAATAGGAGACTCAACATTTATTGAAATCCTGCTTATGTTTCTAATGATCAACCAGCAAATATGACTTGTCTACCCTATGGAAATATGAGAATAATAAAACCTTCCCCTTGAAAGCTTTTATCTTCCCTACTGAGGGCCTGGTTCTCTGCCCATTTTGGCAGGAAACCCTAAATGTTTTGGCTCACAGTGAGGAAAGCGGCAGCTCCTCCCGTGCTCTAGGGGTGCAGGTGTGAAACTCACATCGCCTTGGCCTCCCCAGCTGGCGGGTCCCATACACCTCCATGCCCTCTGCGTCCACACACCAGCATTGCACCTGCCGCACATCACACTGGACAGGCGTGTAGTCCCCTGAATCCTGACACTGAGGGAGGTAGGAGGTGGCTGTGCTGTTAATGTAGCCACTCAGCAAGATCTGCTGTTTCTGCAGCTGACAAAATGACAAACCTGTGGGTACAAGGAGCAGTGTTAAGTAGGGCCAAGGGGAAATGTCCAGGGGGCTGAGCCCAGGAAAACTCATGCTCCCTCCCCAGAGGGACTGAGTGATCGGTGGCAACTGCAGCACAGGCCTAGCTGGTATCCCGTGGACTGGGTCAGGTAGAGCTCACCGGTGTGACCTCGATCAGTCATGTACCCCAGAGCACCGGTAATGCGGAGGGGAGATGGCATCGGAGTGCAGGCCTGGCATTAACGGAGCTTTTCTGGGTCCGGTTTTCTCCCCAGGCTCACTGTGTAGCCCTGGGGAGCTGGTGGTTCACCAATCTGCATGAGGGTTAGTGACCTTAGCTGCACAGTTTCAGCATGTGTCCCCTCCAAATCTCATGGTGACATCTGATCCCCAGTGTTGGAGATGTTTGAGTCCTGGAGGCGGACCCCTCATGAAGAGATGAATGCCCTCCCTCAGAGTGAGTGAGTTCAGCTCTATCAGTGTCCATAAGAGCTGATTATTAAAAAGAGCCTGGCACCTCCACCCTGTGTCTCTCAAGGTTTCTCTCATCACATGATCTCTGCATAGATGGTTCCTCTTCCCCTTCCATCATGAATGGAAGCAGCCTGAGGTCCTCGCCAGCAGCAGAAGCTAGGGTCATGCTTCCTTCACAGCCTACAGAACTGTGAACCAAATACACCTCTTTCCTTTATGAATTATCTAGCCTCAGGCATTCCTTTATAGCAACACAAATGGACTAAGACATTAGCAATGATCACCCCCTACTGAATACCACTAGTGCCTAGTGTTTACATGTGTTCTAAATCCCCACATGGTACAAGGCAGATGCTATACTCATGTCACAGGTAAGGAGCCATAGCTCAGTGAGGACGCCTGACCCAGCCAAGCTCACGCAGCCGGAGAGTATCAGACAGGTGTGCCCCCACAACAGCCGCACGGGATGCGTAAAACTAATGCCCCAAACAGAGCTTTTAATCCATCAAAGCAGAGTTTTTGTTTTAGGCTCAGTTTCCTCATTTTATGGTGGTTGGCTTAAATTGACCGTTGTTTTAGGGTTATGACATGTTTTAAAAGGGGACTGTGTTTCTTTGATGACTCAATATAATAATGATCTTAACTGGATAGCTTTGACCCAAGTCTTAAATTTTTAGAAACACCTCACACCATAGGTGAGAAGGCACTTCGTATTTTTATGGTCATTTTCTGATTTCAGGGGACAGTGATGTCTGTTCACCACTGTCTTCTCAGCACCAGGCAGAGTACCTGGCGCATGGGAGCAACTGGGTGGATAATTGCTTAACAAATTACTGGATTTTCACAGGGGCCCTGCAGCACAGAGGGCCTTCCTTGACTTGCAGGGATGATTCTTCTTCACAGAGAAGCCAGCAGCCTAGAGGGAGGACTCGCTCAGTCATCTACCCAAACCCAGTGCTCATTCCTGGACATGAGTTGTCCCAGCAGGGTCCCTCCTGTCCCCACTTACAAGCCACAGGCCGTCCTGGCTGCCTGCTGCCCAGCACTTCGCTGCCATCAGCACCCACACACCAGCAGGAGCGGCCGTCATTCTGGCACTGGACAGTCCTGGGGAGGAGAGGCAGACCAGGTGACTCTGCAACGGGCCCCCAAAGCCACACACAGGCTCCCACCCAGCCTACTTCTCTTCTTCGTTTCCGTTCCTCCAGGTTTTGGTTCATTTAAATTAGGGGGACAGTGGAAGCGAGAGGGGTGGCTGACCTGGGAAAGGAAAGGCTCCACTTTCCTGCCTGGCTAACACCTGCTCTGCCTCCTGCCCCAGCCATTCATTCAACACCTGTCCAGCCTGCCAGCCCCAAAGCAAGTGACCCACCCTGGAGTGCAGGGCTTCAGCCACATCCACTAAGTGTCCTCAGTCATTATGAGGCTGTAGAGGGTAAAGGCAGTGCCCACATTGTGTGGATAGGATTGGGGGCTCTGGGGGTGGGACGTTAGTGGGATCAGGGGCCGGCCTGGTATATTGGGAAGCACATGGGAGGGGTCAGGTCAGGCCATAGAGTTGATACCATTTCTGGAAAGAAATGATGGCTGAACTGAGACCTGCAGGATGGTCGGGGGTGTAGAAGGTAAAAGATGTTCCAGGTAAAGGGAACAGCATATGCAAAGCCTCCTGAGGACAGACCAGGTTTGAAACTGCAAGAGGCTGGAACAAGAGAATTGGGATGGGAACATAAATAAGGCTGGTGAAAGTGACACTTCCTCCTTAACGCCTTCCTTGCTGCTCCAGAATTCCCAGCAATTTAAGCAAGGACTGCTCTAGCAGTGTCTCTGCATGCTCCTGGGAGGTTACGCATATTAAGGGTGTACAGAAGATAGCAGCAAGGAGGGATGTTTTGCAGATGTGTCCCAGAACACCGTCATATTGATGGAGTTCCCCTATTCAAAATGACTGGAATAGCATGGGGAAATTTCAATTGCCTGCACATTACAAATGATTCCTGTCTATTCCACAAGGAAGGATTGTCTAGATTATTACCACACTCTCCATAGAGAGGGTCTCAGGCCCCACAACTGCATTAGGGCAGCTGGAGAAACACCTTCCAGAGAGCAGCTCAATGAGGAGACAGTGACCTGTAAGCCCAGAGGCAGCCTAGAAAGCTGTCCTGGACAGGGCCGAAGGCAGAAGTGGATTGGGAAGTCAAGGCAGCCTCTCCTTCCACCACCCCAGCTTCTCAAGAGGATACTTGGAGGAGGGAGAGGTGCCAAAACACAGATCATTTGACACCCTCTGCAACTCTGCCCCACCCCCCAACACGTGCGGTTTATTCAAGTCATCACAGAAAAAGTGATGGCAGGAAGAGAAGGGAGAGCAGTGGGAGGATGAAGCATGGATTGGGGTTCACTTGGTCAGCTTGGCCAGTGTTGATCAGCTTGGGGACCTGAAAGGCAGGCACCTCCAAATGGCAGTGGCCAAGCATCATGTGCACAAAGGAGTTGTAGGACAGAGCGCAGGAAGAGACGGGGAGGCACCAGACAATCTTTATGGCATCTTGGACCTTGAGAGTTTGCTGCTGATATAAGCCTTACTGGAAACTGCCATCTTCTGTGCACTGGGGCACATAGTCTGCTCGCTTCAGAAAGGCCCTTTCCCTCTGCAGCTCACAGGGACGAAGGGGCTGGGCATCCACCTGGTACTCTAGGAAAGGAAGTATTTCATCAGAGAAGAGCATGGACTGGGCTGCCGGAACAGAGATGGCCTCTCATAAGCACAGATGCTTTTCCAGGGTCATCACCATTACCTGTGACAGTCTATCTTAAAATCTGGCAGCTAGGCACACTTTTCTCCAAGTGTTACATTAGCTGATTTAACGCACAGCATTCCCCTGAGAGGTGACAGGCAATATATCCTTGTCACTCATGAGGCGCCAAGTCTCAGGCAGCGAAAGTCATCTGATCAAAGTCACGTAGCGCTGGCAAGTGAAGGATTCCAAAATCAACACAGGGACTCCACATTCCCCACCCCTGCTCCCATGAGGCTATTTGGAGTAGGTTACAGCACCACAAGGAAGTTCTTGAATCTATCAAGCCATGCCCTGCAGATGTAGCACCTTCTAGATACACATTGAAATACAAATTAATTAATAATGTACATGTCGTCTTCTCCATTGAGGACTCGTATAACACAGAGAATCTTACCTGGAAATCACAACCACACCATGAGGTTGTTGTTTACTTTTTAAATGAAGAAACAGCAGCTTGGCACTTTGCCCAAAGTCACACGGGTAAGTGGCTAGGACAGAATTTAGGACTATTTCACTCCACAGGTAGATTTCCTTTCCTACTACCTGCTGGCTACTTCTAAAATACCTCTCATGGATGACATAGACTTTGGAATAGCTAAGGGGTTAAAAACCCAAGGTCAATGCGAAGTTTGCCAAAATGGTGGAGTGAGGGGGACCTAGAATTGAATAGGAAGATCAATCTCATTTCCCATCTCTGCTCCACCAATCACTAGCTCTGTGACCTCAAGTAATTTAGTTCGCCTCTCTCTAAATCTGCCTGTTTATCTGAAAAGGAAAGTAAATCACTGACATGTGGGCATTGGGGAAATTTTAATTAGATTACATCTGTTTGAAGGCCCATTGCAGAGCCTGGCTGACACTGGAGCTCCCTCCCCAGTCCCCTGGCTCCACAGCCTTAGAACTTACCAAAGATATTGGCGGACACCAAGCAGACAGAGCCCAGCAGGCTGACAATCCCCAAGACCAGGGCCATTTTCCTGGCCCTTCCCGGGAGGAAGGAGTAGAAGCCACTGCCTGCCCTAGGTCCCCTGGCCAGGGAGCCTTTATAGAGCTGTGGTTGGCAATGGCCTTCCACCCACAGGTACTCAGTGAGGCAGTGCCCCATCCTGTTTTCTCTGCTGGTCTCAAGGAGCTCCCTCCACCTGTGTCTACTCCCCCTGAAGGCACTCGTGTGGCTAGTGGAGCATGAGAATTCTTGTTTAAACTGTAGGGAAACATAACTGGATGGGGTGACTTCAAAATTTTTTTATGGGTAAAGACCAAAGCTTTGTAGCTTTGGAAGCAACCAGCTCAAGCCCCCCATGAGGGAAAAGCAATCCCTTGTTTTTTCCTTCCCCTGCACCCTTTCTCCTTCCCCTTCCTTCCTTCCTTCATTTCCTTCCTTCTTTCCTTTTTTCCTTTCTTCCTTCATTCTTTCTTTCCTTCCTTCCTTCCTTCCTACCTTCCTTCTTTCCTTCCTGCCTTCTACTTTCCTTTCTTCTGTTCTTTCTCTAACAACTTTTTAGAGCCCCACAGTAGCAGGCACCTAATATAGACACTGATATGGCAGAGAACAAAACAGGCAAACCTTGCCCTTATTAATATAGAATGTGAAAACTTTAGTGAGGGAAGCAAAATACGCACACACTCACATTCATATTTCTATTCTTTACCTCTCTTTCCTAGGACTTCAGACTTTGCCAACTGAAAGGGAGCGGGAACTGTCTTTCACAGAAAGCCTTTATGTAAGTTTTTTTCTCCTGGAAAACACAGCTTCCTTCCTTCAATCCTGTTCCTGTGAGACCTGGGAAAACTCACCTCATCTCCTTGAGTCCCAGCCTCCTTCTCTAGAAAGCAAAGTTAAAAGGAGAATAATAATGTGTCCCTATTTGTTAAGGTAGTTGTAACAGAATAAACAGACATTGAAGAGCACATGCTCAGTAGACCCTAACAGTTATTATTATTATTGATTCTTTCTATTTTGAAAAAGCATCATACCAAGTAATGGCAAGTATTCAGAAGACCAACCCAGCCAGGTAAGGAGCTAGTTACAGATAGAGTCGGCAACTGGCAGGTGATGAGGGCAGGTTGCTGAGCCTGGCACCTGAGGAGAGAGGGAGGGACCGGTGAGAATCTAAAGGATGTGGTCCCAGGGACAGTGAAGGACAGGAGGACAAGCTGGAAAGTGGAAGAGACTCCAAACCCTGGGGAAATGAAGGAGCTGATATAGCTGCCCTGCCATGGGCTGTACTACCTTCTACAAATAGGGTTGCTATGAACATTAAATATGTTAAAATATTTAAAGTGTTTAAGACAGTATTTGACACATAATAAGTACCCTGTGTTAGCTACTGTACTAGTCTGCTACCGGTGCCATCACAAAGTATCACAGACTGGGCGGCTTAAATACCAGAAATTTATTTTCTATAGTTCTGAAGGCTGGAAGTCCAAGATCAAGACGTCAACAGTGTTGGTTTCTTTAAGGACTCCTCTCCTTGGCTTGTGGATGGCCATCTCCTCCCTGTGTCCACACTTGGTCTTCCCTGTGTGTGTGCGTGCGTGTCCTAGTATCTATTTCCTTTAAGGACACCAGTCATACTGGATTAGAGCCCACCTTGTGACCTCATTATTCACTTAATTACCTCTTTAAGGGCCCTATCTCCAAATGCAGTCACATTTTGAGGTCCTGGTTTTAGGACTTCAGCATATGGATTGGGGAGAGGACACAGCTAGTCCGTAACAGCTACTGTCATTATTGTTGGGTTCACGATACAAACTAGAGAAAGTAAAACACAACGTCATTTTAAGTGTCAGGGTGTGGATTAAAAACAGGTGACAGCCTGTGCTCTGCACATCCTTCCTGGGGACCACACATGCCTGGAGCTTCCACATCTCTCTCTAGCTCAGTCTCCAGCCAGATGCTTTCGACCACAGGTCCACTCTGCCTGGACACCCTACAAACCTTTCAAATTCAACACAGCCCAATCCGAACCTTCGACCTGTCTCCCAACATCACACCTTTGCCTGTCTCTGTGAGCGCAAATCCAAGCCCCTTCCTAAGCCTCTTTCCTCAAGTCTTATCAGCCTCCAAGTCGTACCAGGCTGCTGCTCTTTCCACTTTGTGGGTCCTCCCCTCCTCTGCATCCTCACTCCTCCTGCCTCCAACACATCCCCTCAGCCTAGAACCAGCCCGCCAGAACAGCCTCCTGTGCTGCCCCTCACCAGGGCTTCCTCACCAGCTGCAGGGACAGTCCTCTAAAATATGGCCCTCCATGTCACTTTATAGATTCTACAAAAAGAGTGTTTGGTGCCTGGTGAATCAAAACACAGTTTCCATTCTGTGATATGAAACAGCACATCACAAAGTGTTTTCACAGATGGGGATGGAGACTCAGCCAACAGGTGCTCAGGAGGTACGTGTGGCAGGGAGATCAATTCACCCTGGGGAGTGGGAGGACAACTTAGTTTAAGACCTAGATGTTAGGCAAAGGTGATCTGGGGAGCGTATTGGCATTTACTGGAAAAGGAGACACAATGAATGACTCACCTGCCTGACTCCCTGCTGCCCCGTTACATGGGCCAAGTTCACCCCAGGCTATGGAGAGCCAGCAGCATCCTTCGCTCTACAGCAATATAACAAGAACAGCATTGTGCAGTTCCTGGTCATTTCTCCATCTCTACATATGCTAAAGCAGATAAATCTTAGAAGAAGTTGAATGTGGTTAAAGGTTTACCACAAACCTTGCTCACCACGCTTCCCATTGCCCTAAAATGCATGCATAAAGCTTGCACAGGTTGGCTTGTGTGCTGAATCATTGTTGCTGGCCTGGGCCCTGAGAAGCAATGCATAGACCCATGCCAGAGGTGTCTCTGCTTCACTGGGTTTGGTGCTTTAGGAACTCTGTGCTCAGGGTTCATGAAGCAAGCCAAGATATCACTGGAATGAAGAGTACTATGAGAGAGGAATGGCAGGCCTCTGAGCTGACTCCACTTCAGACCCCACCTGGAGAAGCAGCAAGGCGTTAGGAGCCTGTGGAAGGGCACTCAGTAGTCTAAACAGCACAGGCTGCCTTCAAAATCCATGCAAAGAGCTTCCCTCCATACGCAAAAGCAGAGGTGCTTCTCTGCACTCAAGTAACAGTGCGGCAAGCTTCAAGAGAATCCAGCCAAGGTGTCACTTCCCCACCATGAAACCCTCTTTCTCATAATGACTCAGCTACTGCTCCCTGCTTTTACTTCTTCCCTACTGAGCTCTGAGAACATACAGGCTTCCACAGTGACTCCACATGCCAAGGTCCTAATCTTTCTTCACCAATTTATTCCTTGCTCAGGCCTCTGTCACTCTGGCAGGCTCTTCACCACTGGCCTTGCCACCTCTCCCACTTTCCTTGGCCCAGAATACAATTGCATAACCTTCTCTTTCATCTCCTCCATTCTTTAATACTAAGCTGCTACATATAATAGGTGCTTACTGAAGATATGGGGGGAAATAGAGAGTAATAGGAATACAGAGGAGGAAGTGGCTTCAAATGGATCATCAGACACCACTGTTTTTTACAACCATCCATCAGCTGTCATGCACCACAGGTTGCTTCCCAGCCATCTCTCCTTTAGTCCAGCATGCCACTATATTGCTGGATCCCTGCTACCACTAGGGACAGCTTCTTCCCATCCCCCACATACCCAAGGACACAAAGTCACAACCCTTCTTCTTCTAGGTTTCTAGGGCAATAATAAACATTTCTGGTTCTTGATTTCTCAGCCCAGAAAGATGGAGTGAAAAATACACTTTTCCCTATACCTCCTGCTAAGTATAGCTAAAACCATGAACATTATATATAAAACAAACATAAGGCACTGAAAGGTGAAGAGAAGGAAGACTGGCTATCGCCCTCAGGATCAAAGGAATGAGAGAGATGGTAGGAGTTTCCCGGATCTATCTGGCCTCCTAAGTCTCAGATGAGATGTTGGAGATGCAGGGTACTCAGAAATGCCAATGAGCACAGATAAAACAAGCCCCAAGAAAATCCTCTTGAGCCAAAGTCCAGGAAAGGCAACAGCCTGGTAAGACAGAAAACTTTTAGACAACCACCTCTTTACTATACCAAACAACACAGAAAATCTGTCTCTAACCCCACCAAGCCAGCAAAGGTCAAGTGAGGGGCCCAGATTTCCACTCCTGTCAATCTGTAAGGAGGTTTCCCAATCCCTCTGACACGGTTTGTCAGAGGAGACAGAGTGAGGAGTTGTGACTTTTACCCTGCTGGGGAGTAATGACCCTCCTCTTTCTGCAGTATCAGTGGAGACCTTGCAGGGAGCTTGGAATTCTGCTCCCATCCAGTGGTAATAAGGTGTCACTCTCCCCCTTGCCACTTGGTGTATCAGAAGAGATCTAGTGAAGTATCAGGACCTTCACAACTGCCCAGCAGTAGCAAGACCATCTCCCTGTTGTGTCCATGAAAGGTCACGTGGTGAACAGTAATGGGGCAACCCTGACCGTCTCAGGCAGGGTGGCATAGGCCTAGAGAAGAGGCTGAATTGCCATCCCTGCCTAGCAGTACAGAAAAGCAGAACAGCTTCCAGGTGTCAATGGAGTAAGAACTTGGACTTCCAGTCTCAGCTGGCAGTAATGAAGTAGCATCTCCAGTTTCCCAATGTAGTGATGTCATAAGAGTGCTTCTAAAATGAGAACCAAAGTTTCTTAGCCAAATCGTTCAAGTCTTGATCAAAAATCACTAATTGTACCAAAAACTAGAAAAATCTCAACTTCAGTGAAAAAAGACTATCAATATATACCAGCATCTGGTGACAAAGATGTCAGAACTATTTGATATGGATTTTAAAAGTCATCATAAAAATGTTTTAGCAAGCAATTATAAATGTATACAAAGCAAGTGAAAAAATAGAAATTCTCAGTAAAGAAATAGAAGATACAAAGAATAACTATATGGAAATTTTAGAACTAAAAAAGAAAATAATAAAAGTAAAACATTCAATAGATGTGGCCAAACAACAAAATGAAAGAAACAGAAAAAATAACCCAGGAACTTGACAGAACAATGAAAATAATCCAATTTGAAAAACAGGGAGAAGAGAATATAAACAGAAACTTGATGACCTGCAGAACTGTAACAAAAGATCCAACATTCATGTTATTAGAATGCAAGAAAGAGAGAAAAAAAAGGTGGAACTGAAAATTTGAAAAAAGTAATGGCTGAAAAATTTCCAAGTTTGGCAAAAGCTATGAAACTACAGATTTTCTCTGAGTAAACACCAGAGTATGAACCCAAAGAAACCAATACCAAGACACATCAAACATCTAAAAATTAAAGACGAAAATGAATTGTGAGAGTAGCAAAACAGAAACAACGTCTTTTCCTACAGAGGAAAACCCATTTGAGTAATAGCAGATTTCTCATGAAAAATAATGGAGAGCAGAAAGTTGTGGTACAACACTTTTCAATTGCTGAGAGAGAGGAATTTCAGTCCAGAATTCCATATCCAGTGAAATTATATTTTTTAAGAATGAAGACAAGAATCAAGATATTCTCAGATGAAGGAAAACTATTTGTCAACAGAAGATCTTCCCTAAAAGAATGGCTAAAGCAAGTTCTCAAAAACAGAAAAAAAAAATGAAATATTGGAACATTAGAAAAGAAGGAGTAATAGTAAAAGGAAAAAAAAATGGGTAAATACAACAGACCTTTCTTTTCTTCCTTAGTTTTCTAACTTATCTTTGATGATTCAAACAAAAATAACAACACTGTCTGATGTAGTTCTTAATGTATATAGAGGACATATTTAAGACAATTATAAATGATGGAGGGTAAAAATATGGAAAAAGGATAAGCTTTCTATATTTCACTCAAACTGGTAAAGATTCCAATACCAATATGTAATATGTTATGTATATATAATGTAATAGAGCAGTCACTGAAAAAGCTATACAAAGAGATACAATCAAAAAATGTCACAGGTAAATCAAAATAGAATTCTAGAAAAAAAATGTTCAAGTAACTCACAAAAAGGGAGAAAAAAGAAAAAAGAAATGGAAAACAGAGAACCAGCATGGCTCACACCTGTAATCTCAGCATTTTAGGAGCATGAGGCAGGCGCCTGAGGTCAAGAGTTCAAGAGTAGCCTGGCCAACATGACAAAACCCTGTCTCTACTAAAAATACAAAAATTAGCTGGGCATGGTGGTGCATGCCTGTTGTCCCAGCAACTCGGGAGGCTGAGCCAGGAGAATCACTTGAACTCGGGAGGTAGAGATTGCAGTGAGTCGAGATCATGCCACTGCACTCCAGCCTGGGTGACAGAGTGAGACTATATCTAAAAAATAAATAAATAAAAATAAAATGGCATATCAAGCCCCAAAATTTCAATTATTACAATATAGTTAAAATTAATACAATATTAAAAGACAGAGGTTGGCAGAGTATATAATATGACTCACCGATATACTGTCTACAGAAAGCTCACTTCAACTATAATAACATAGGTGGTTGAAAGTAAAGAATGAAAAATGATGCACCATGCAATTATTAATCAAAGGAAAGCAGAAGTGGCTTTACTAATATCAGATAAAACAGATTTGACAGCAAATAAAGTCCTGAGGGACAGAAAGAAATAATACATAATGACACAAGCATTCATCCTCCAAGAAAACATAGCAGTCCTAATGTATATGCATTAAACAACAGAGCTGCAAAATAGGCGAGGCAAAACCTGATAGAACTGAAAGGAGAAATAGGCAAGTCAACCTCACCCTCAACAGTTGATAGAACAACTAGATAGAAAATCAGCATGGATACAAAAGAACTCCACACCATCAACCAGTAGGGTCTAATCAACACTTAAAGAATACCCCATCCAACAGAGCAGAGAACATGTTCTTCTCAAGCATCCATGGAACATACATCAAGATAGGCCATATCCTGAGCCATAAACATTAACAAATTTAAAAGAATTGAATTCATACAAAATGTGTTCTATGAACAAATGGAATCAAAGTAGAAATAAATAAGGAATAGACAACAGGAAAATTTCCAATCACTTGGAAACTAAATGCACTTCTGAGTATTCCATGGGTCAAAGAGGAAGACTCAAAGGACGTTTAAAAAATACATTGAACTGCATTAAAATGTAAATACAACATATCAAAACTTGTTGAACACAGCTAAAGCAGTACTGAAAGAGAAATTCATAGCAAACATTTATAGTAAAAACATTTACATTAGAAAAGAGGAAAAGTAACTCATCAACCAGGTAACTATTAACATCTATAGAAAGGGATGGAACAAGAAGCCAAGAGCATTTAGGGAAGAAGAATTCTCATAGACTGAAAATCAGGAATAAGGCAGAAGCACTCCTAAGTTTCCCAAAATGCCCCCCTCCATACCCTGCTAAGTCCAGTGGTCTCCACCATTAAAAAAAAAATGGCTAACTCTTGGCGAGGGAAAGATCATTCATCAGAGTCGTTCTGCATTCACCAGAGTGGTTCTCCATGAAACTCTACTAAGAGTACTAACGATGCAACCGTGAACAAGCTATTTAATCTCTCTGTGCCCCAATTTACTCATCTGTAAAGTTGTAATGCTATTAGTGCTCAACTTCATAGGATGAGGTAATTATACATAAAGTAATAAATACAAAATGCATAGTAGTGTCTGCTGTGCAATAAATACTTGATATCATTTTTCTTGCAAAAATGAGAATGTTTCAATGGTGGCAGTCCCAGATGTTAGCCTTATTTAAGATGCATCTCCTTGTGTTGAACATATTTGAAACCTCTCCATTTCTGTTTCTCTGTTGAGCCCATGTGCAACACTGAAAGTGGATGTATCTGGCCATACTTCATCTCCTGGCTTTTGTGAACAGCCATGTACAGTCCCATCTCACACTGGCTGCTGTCCTGGAATTTTGCAACCCTCTGAAGTCTTACCCTTGGGAATGTTTCCTCCCTGTCCCCCAATTTTTTTCAGTGGAAGCATCATTTTTAGCTTATTAAGTTTTTTGAATGTTGTCGCTCTATGGGACTAGTAATGATTAGAACCCCGTTGCTCCAGAAAACACTGCTTTTCCTTATTTTCAATTGTTCTGTCTTGAGTCGCAGTTGTTTTGCTACATGGTTTTCTGCCATGGATAAATATGGCATTGACATTTTGTTTCCCACTTTTCCTTTTGCTTTCTGAAAGGTCCATCCTATTTTCTAATATATTAACTAGCTTAAGTCACTCTCTTTTCTTCTCTGATTCATTTTGGGCTGGGATGGTTTGCTAAATTTGAGTCCTTCTTTCTTTTAGTTCTGTTCTTTCTGGAAATATTTTGTCCACTTGTTTCTCTCAGATCTGAGGAGATAAAATCATTATACTCTGGGACTGCCGAAAGCATCAGTTATTCAGACCTATCTTGTTCCTCAAGTGTCTCTGTCAAGACATTCTGCCATTTGACTAACAGTTCAGACATGTACATTATCTTGTTTTGCCTGGCCCCTCCAATGGCTCTCACATTAGTGTGCCTCACTTCAAAGCCATCATTCTTTAAATTTTTCAGGCATGTTTCCTTGGGACATAAATAGCATCTGTATCTCCTTCTCTCTATGAAGATGACTGCCTCACCTTGAAACTCACTAAAACTACTTTGAGTACTCTGTGTTTGGACCAATCTTCTTACATCTGTCTAGATTTTCTGTAAGCATCCCATATAGTGGCCCATTCTTCATGGGATGGTTCCCACTTACTGAACTATTTGTGGTTTTAAGATGGAACTTCTCAACGGTTTGTTGATCCTAGTTCTTTGAAGAAACCCAACAACAGAGCCAAGATCTTCCAAGATCTCAGAGTGTAGTGTGGTCCAATCTTTTCAAGTCTGTTTTTATTTGTAAAAATTAAGATGTTTCTGTTTTCTCTAGTGTCTATTTTCAAAGTAATTGGATTCCCTGTGCATCTCTACTTCCCACTTGTATCAACTCACTCTGGACTTCAAGGTCCTATTTTATATTTAAATCTGACATGTCTTCACAGATTGCACCCTTTCTCCAAAGCAACAGTCTCTTCTATCTTCCTTAACTTTGTTTCATTCTTTCAAGGCTTCTGTGTTGATTGTGAGACATATTTTTCTCATGACTGTATTTCCTCCTTGATTTCCTGAGCCAGCCTGATTCCTAGAGACAGTGTGTTGCAAGGATGAACTTTAAATTGCCTGTCAGTTTGTAATAATTTCACTGAATTCTTTTCTTTCTCAAACTAAACAGATAGCATATTATAATTATTCTTTCATATTCATTTTTCAGAAATAGAAATTCAAAAGCTTTAATTTTTTAAAATTAATAGACTTGACAGCTTTAGATTTAGAGAAAATTGAGTGATAGTATAGAGTTCCCATATACCCTCGTTCCCCATGCAGTTCTCCCTACTGTTCACATTTTATATCAGTGTGGTATATTTGTTAAATTTAATTAACCATTACTGGTGCATTTTGAACTACAATCCATAGGTTACATTTTTACTCTTGTCTCATATAATTTTTAACTTTTTATTTTGAAATAATTATAGACTTAAAAGTTGCTGTAGTAGTGCAAAGTTCCCATATACTCCTTAATCAATTTCTCCTAATGTTAACATCATCGCATCAGAACAATACTGTTAACTAAACTGAATACTGTAATGGAATTTCACCAATTATGGCACTAATGTTCCTCTTTCTGTTCCAGGATTCAATCTAGGATTTAACATTTTATTTGGCTGCAACATCTCCTTAGTTTTATCATAGTCAACAATTTGATGTATATGTGTTCCTTCTTTAAAAAATTTAAAAGACTGGGTGAGATACCATACAATTCACCTATTTAAAGTGTATAATTCAACAGCTTTTGGCACATTTACATGATTTTTGCATCCATCACTGTAATAAACTTTGGAATGCAATCCTCAAAAGAATCCCTCACCCTTCAGCCATCATCATCCAACCTCCCCATCCTCCCCGCAGCCCTAGGTAACCACTAATCAATCCACTTTCTGTCTCCATAGATTTTTCTATTCTGGAAAATTCATATAAATTAAATCATATAATATATGGTCTTTTGTGATTGGCTTTCTTCACTTAGTATGAGGGTTTCAATGTTCATCTATGTTGTAGAAGTGTTGTAGCATGTGTCAGTAATCCATATTTTTTTTGATGAATAACATTCCATTATGTAGATATACTACATTTTATTTATCCATTTATCAGTTGGTGCACATTTGTGTTGTTTCTGCTTTTTGGCCATTATGAATAATATTGCTATGAACATTCGTAAATAAGTTTTTATGTGGACATGTTTTCATTACTCTTGGGTACATTAATATCAGAGAGAACAGACTTTAAGACAAGGAGCATTACCAGAAATAAAAAGAGATACTTATAATAATGAAAAGTTTAGTATGCAAGGATATAAAAAATTATAAACACACACACACGCACGCGCGCACACACACACACACATACACACTCTACAACAGAGGCCAAAAAATATAAATATTGATTTAATTGAAAAGACAAATAGACAATTCAATCATTTTAGTTGGTAATTTCAATATCTCTTTCTTATTAGTTGATATACTAACTAGAAAGAAGGGTAAAGGTATAGTAGATATAGTAGACATGAGCTAAACTCTTAACCAACTTGACCTAACTGATATGTATAGAATGCTTCACCTAACAACAGCATAATACACATTCTTTTCAAGTGCACATTTAATATGCTAGCATAAAACAAGACTTTTAAAAAACTGAGAAGGACTAAAATCATATAAGAATATTCTCCAACAATAATGGCATAAAATTGGAAATAATCAAAAGAATGAAATCTGAGAAATCCCCATGTACTAGGAAATTAAACAACATTTCTAAATAATCCATGGTCAACAAAGAAATCACAATAGAAATTAGAAAATATCTCTAACTGAATGAAAATAGAAAGGACATGTCAAAAAGTATGATATGCAATTAAGTCAGTGACTAGAGGGACATTTACAGCTTTAAATGCCTATATTCAAAGGAAGAAAGATCAAAAATCAGTAATCATAGTTTTTACCTCAAGAAGCTGAAAGAGGGGAAAAAAACAAAAGAGGAAATTCAAAAGATCAGAGCAGAAATGAATAAAACATACTACAAAACACAAGAGAAAAACTAAAATAAAGCAACAGTTTCTTGAAAAGGCTAACAAAATGACAAACTTCTAAGTAGACTAAGGATTTGGGGTGAAGGGAGAAAGAGAAAGGAAGGAAGGCAGGAGGAAGGGAGAAAGGAAGGGAGAGACAAGCAGCCAATTATAAAATCAAGAATAAGAGACATGACTACAGACTAACCATAAAATAATTTTAAGGAACAATTATAAAAACCATTATGCTAACACATTAGACAATTAGATGAAATGGACATGTTCCTAGAAAGATGCAAACTTCTAAAATAAACTCTAAGAAAAAACTAAAAATCCAAATGTCTATATTGATAAAAATATTTGAATCAGTAATTTAAAATCTTCTCCCAATGAGAAGGCCAATCCTAGTGGTTTCACTGGTGAATTCTACTAAACATTTAAGAAAGAAACAATATTTACTTCATATAAAGTCTTCCAGAAATTACAGAAAAAGAGAACGCTTTCCAATTAATTTAATAGAGCCAGTATTACCCTGATATCAAAGCCACACAAAAATCTTACAAGAAAATAAAGCTACGGAACAATATTCCCTTATGAATACAAATATAAAAATTCTTAGCCACACAATAGCAAGTCAAATCCAGCAATATATAACATGCATTTTATATCATGACAAAGTAGGGTCTGTTCTGGGAATTCAAGGTTGGTTTAACTGCCAAAAGAATTCATGTAATACATTATATTAAAAAATACAAAAGTTATACGACCATGTCAACAGAAACAGAAAAGCATTTGTCAAAATCCAACACCCATTAATAATAACCATAAAAAACTCTCTCAACAAACCAGAATAAAAGGTGACTTCAATCTGATCAAAGGCATGTACCAAAAATTTAAAGATAACACCATCTTTAATAGTGAAAGACTGACTGTTTTCTCCCAAGGGAATAAGGCCAGAATGTCTACTCTCACCTCTTTTATTCGCATTGAATGTTCTTGCCTGTGCAATAATACAATAAGAAATGAAGACATACACATTAATAAAGGAATAAATGTGTCTTTATTCATGGAAAACATAATTTATATAGAAAATTTTAGGGAATATACAAAAATTATAGTACTAAGTGATTTTAGCAGATATAAAATTTTAAATACTCCATTTTATTTCTCTTTTCTAGTAGTAAAACATCTAAAAATGAAATTAAGAAAACAGTTCCACTTAAAATATAATCAAGAATAAAATACATAAAAATAAATTTAACAAAATAAGTGCAAAATCTGAACATTCAAAACTACAAGAAAACTGCTGAGGAAAAAAATACATAAATTCTACACAAATATAGAAATATACCATGCTCATGGATCAGAAGATTCAATATTGTTGAGACAGCAATTGATCTACAGATTCAGTGCAATTCCTCTCAAAATTCCAGCAGATTTTAAAAGAAGCTGACAAGCTGAACCTAAAATGTTTATGGAAGTGCAAAAAAAAAAAAATCTAGAATTGGCAAAATAATTTTATGGAAGAACATAATTAGTATTGTGCTACCTGATTCTAAACCTTAGTAAAAAGCTATAGTAATTAAGATGGCCTCATGTTGGCATAAGGATAGAAATATAGATTAGTGGAAAAAGAATATAGGGTGCAGAAATAAACTAACATAATTATAGTTACTTGTCTCTCAAAAAAACCACCTAGGTAATTCAAAGGGAAAAAAGATAATGTTTTCAACTAATGGTGCTGGAACAATTAGATATCGACATGGAAATTAAAAGAGTAACAGAGGCCAGGGCCCATAGCTCACACCTGTAATACCAGCACTTTGGGAGGTTGAGGGGTGCAGGTCACCTGAGGTCAGGAGTTCAAGACAAGATTGGCCAACATAGTGAACTCTCATCTCTACTAAAAATACAAAAATTAGCTGAGCATGGTGGCATGCACTTGTAATCCCAGCTATTCAGGAGGCTGAGGCATGGAATCGCTTGATTCCAGGCGGCAGAAGTTGCAGTAAGCCAAGATCACACCACCTCATTCCAGCCTGGGGGATAGAGTGAGACTCTGTCTCCAAAGAGAAAAAAAAAAAAAAAAAAAAAAATAAGATAGCACTGCACACTTAAATGGCTAAAACCTTAAACACTAACACTACCAGATGTTGACAAGGATATGGAGCAACTGAAACTCTCATTCAACTGATCATATTTTTCAGGTCTATTTCTGGATTCTCTATTTTTGTACCATGGATCTACATCTCTAAATTTACACCACGTTGTAGCTTTATAATAAGCCTCAAAATTAGAAATTGGATTACCTCCAACTTTATTCTTCTTGAAATTTCTTTGGCTATTTTAGATCCTTTGCATTTTCATATAAATCTTAGAATAACCTGGATAATCTAATTCAAAGTCTTCTGGGATTTTAAGTAGGACTGCATTATATTTACAGGTCAATTTTGGGAGAACCAACATTTCAGCAACACTGAGTCTTCCAATCCATTATCCTGGTATAGCTTTCTATTTATTTCTGTCTTCTTCAATTATTCTCAGCATTATTTTCATAGTTTACTGCATACATTTTAAATATTTTTCAAATTTATCCCTGCTGATCATTTGATACTACTGAAAATAGCATTTTTTTTTAAATTCTAATTTCCAATTGCTCATTGCTAATGCACAGAACTATTAGTTGTTGGTAGCATTTTAGTAGATTCCTTAGACTTTTCCAGGTACAAAACATGTCATCTTTCTTTCCAACTGGTTTACTGTTATTTCCTTTTATTGCCCAGTTCCATCTTACACTGGCAGGAACTCCAACACAATCCTGGATAAAAGTGGTGATAGTGGACATTCTTGCTTAGTTCCTCATCTTAGGGAAGAACGTATTCTTTTGCCTCTATGATGGTAGATTAAGTTTTTTGGTATATGCCCTTCATATAGTTATAGATTGTAAATTCCTTTCTAATCTTTGTTTTCTGATTTTAAATCATAAATGGTGTTGAAATTTGTAAAATACTTTTTCATTGAGATTAACATATAGTTTGTATTCTTTTATTGACATGTTTTGATTTTTGAATAGTAAACCAACTTTCATATTCTCAACCTGATCTTGACATATTATCCTTTATACTGCTGGGTTTGGTTTTCTAATATTTTGCTTAGGATTTTGTGCCTATATTCAGGAGGAGTATGTATTGGTCTTCTGATCTTCTTTTTCTGGTTTTGGCATGAGGTCAAAGTTCAACTCAAGATGTAAGATACTCAATGTTTTTTTGTACTTTCTGCCAGTGTTTCCATAAAATAGAGATTGCATCTCCCTTAAATGTTATAATAGAATTCAATTAGGCCTTAAGGTTTTTTCTATTGTTGTTCTGAGACAGGGCCTTGCTCTGTCACCCAGGCTGGAGTGCAGTGGCACAATCAGCACTCACTGCAGCCTCAAACACCAGGGCTAAAGCGATCCTCCCACCTCAGCCTCGAGTAGCTGGGACTACAGCTAGGTGCCACTATCTCTAGCCATTTTTATTGTTGTTGTCTTTTACTTTTTGTAGAGACAGGGTGTTATGCTGCCCAGGGTGGTCTGGAACCCCTGGGCTTAAGTGATCCTTCTGTCCTTACCTCCCAAATTGCTGGGATTACAGGTGTGAGTCACTGTGCTTGGCCTAGGTTTTTAAGTATAAATTCAACTTCTCCAATTTCTTGTCTTTTGGTAATCTGTGTCCTTTGAGGGATTTTTCTATTTCATCTAAGCCTCAAATATATGAAAATATAGTTATTCACTGTCTCTGACAAAACTGTCCATTCTAATTACTTATCAGTCTCCAAGGGATTATCAATTTCTGCTCTGTTCAAAGAACCAGCTTTCTTATTTATATTGACTTTGTATTTTGTTCATTTAATAATTCCACTCATTCCATCACTGTCACTATTTCCTTCTTATTATGCTTATTTGGCTTTAATTTACTCTTTATCTTCTGGTTTCTTAAGGTGAAATCTTTTATCAGTGATTTTATACTTTTATAAATATAAGCAAAGCTGTAATTTCTAACATTGAGGTGTATCCCACACATTTTAGCATGTTATTTTCATTTTCATTCAATTTAAAATATTTTCTAATTTTACTTGTAACTTTTCTTGGGCTCATGGGTTATTTAGAAGTACACTGTTTAATTCCTTAATGTTTGGGAACATTTCTAGATACCTTCCTGGTATCGATTTCCAATTTAATTCAGTTGTGGTCAGACAGCATATTGTGCATGATTTCAATTATTTTACATTTATTGAGACACATTGTTTTGTATTTACCTTCATCGAGACATGTTGTTTTATGGCTTAGTATATAGTCTATTTTCTTTAGTGTTCTATGTACACTTCAAAAGAAAATGTATGTTCTTGTGTTGTTGGACAGAAGGTTCCATAAATACCCATTTTAAGTCATTGTGGGTGATTGTTTTTGCTTAAGTCTTCTATAATATATCCTGACTTTGTCTATTTGTTCTACCAATTAGTGCTAAATTATGAGAGGTGCAATCTTGAACTACAATTGTAAATTTTTCTATTTATTCAGTGATGTTAGTGCTTGGTGTATTTTGATACCCTATTAAGCCTATGCTTTTTTAAATTGCAGTATACCATTTTTTTGTGGACAAACGTATGAGAGGATGATAAAGACCTATAATTATAGAAAATAATATTCTGTTGGTAAGTAAAATGGAAAGGCAGAAGGGAGAAGATAAACATATGTAAAATTTCTAAATGTTAAAGAAGACTGCTCATGGATGATAAAAACAGATGTTGGTAAGTAACAAAACTATTCTGATTCTATTGTAAAAATTTAAAAATAATGTAACTGGTTGAACATATCAATATTTGCAACCTGGAAATTATCCTTTGCAATAGTCTAAATTTACAACTTTGAATGGAAGAATCAAAGCTCCATTGTTCATGGCAGTGTCTTCAATTACGCATATTTCTATTAGCTTTTTCCCTCCCCTCCCACACCTTTGTTTCTCCCTCATTTCAACCTCCTTGGATCATTTCCGGAATAAACTAAGTACAATCAAATCTTGTCTCTTGCTCTACTTTCAGGAGTCCCCAAAGACAGTAGGTACCAGGACTGGAATGCAATTTTTTGAAATTTCTTTAGAGGCCACTTAGTCGAAAGACATGAGAAGACCACTGCTTTAACATACATCATCTATTTCCCAAAAACCCCTCCACCTACAAGTCTAATTATCTTTCTTTTGTCTCCTTATACTCTCTGATAGCACCTAACTTGGTGAAAAATATTTTTTATGTTTCCAATTGTCTATAGACTGTGATCTTATTAATCCTATATCCATTCCCAGCCTCTAAGCTTAATAGCTGGCACAGGGACAACCCTAAATGTCTACTGAAATTTCTATTTAACAGCTTCTAGGTACTTTATTTGCTTTACTTAATGCTCAAAACAAGGCTTTAAGCTGGGCATTATTCTCAATTTACAGATAAGGATACTAAAGTCCAAAAGATCACACGGCTAGTAAATTGCCAGAGTGAAAATTTGAGTCCAAGACTTCAAAGTTCATGCCTGTTCTACTATATTATTAATCACGGATGTAGTTGCTCCATGGCTTGGTACAATGCAGGATACCACGAAAGGCTTCCGGTAATGGATTACTTCTCATAGGAAGAGAAATGAAGTTTGAAGGATTGTCTGGGTTTACAGAGAGACAACAAACAGCAGAGAATTTTCCAGAAGAAGAAAATAGTATGAAGGTAATAGAGGAAAAAGAGTGTAGTCCATTTAACATTGAGGCGACATTTAAATAACTTTGAGGATTATGTAAATTGCAAAAGATCCAGATTACAAAGACCTGACATGCTTTGAAACAGGAAGTCACTAGACAGTCTAGAGCAGAAAACTGAAATGAGAAGAACAGCTGAAGCACATATGCTGGAAAGAGACCATCCACTTGAAAAGCACAGGATTTGAACCTGCCCCTTAGGTCTTATCCAGGATAAGTTTCTAAATGCCTCTATATATCAGCATTGTCTAGAAAATGATCATTTTACCTTATTTTATGAACAAATTAGATACTGCAGGTAACATATAAAATGTATGGAACATATGCAATGCATGGAACAGTCTGACAGTGACAATTTTGATGAATTAGAATAAAGGCAAAGTTACGGTTTCAGAGGCCAGTAATAATATCTTCATGACATTATTTTATAAAAAATGTTGGACTTTCAGTAGGATTGAGAAGAAGACAACATTATCTGTTTTAATGATATGGGTATGAGGGACGACTAGGTGTTTGAAACCCGGACTCTTAGGGTAACGTTATTAACGGAGACAGTGAAGTTGGCAGGAGACTTCATTTATTGGAGGGGAAATAGTATGCTTCATTTTGAACATGTGAAATATGAACATCTGAGAGGAAATAAGACAGTGGAAATAAGATGAGTGTTAGGAAAAGGGGTTTTACCTGAAATTAAAATAATAATCAAGTTGTTTTCAAAGTACATTACTCTTAAGTTTGGAAATAAGTCAGTAGAAACACAAACAAGTACGAGGAAGTACAAGTTTATCAGTAACACACCAAGAGGGAGCCCTCTCTATCAATGCTCATTCTGTTCTGTCTGGGTAGCAAATAAAACACTGTCTTTTCAAGAAACACTCTCTCTAGTTTATTGCTTCTATTTAAATACATATAGTGATATTTAAAAATACCAAAAGGAAAGAAAAAAATCTCATCTGAAACTTTTCACAATGGGTTGACTTCTTAGAAATTAATTCACTCTCTTAAAGAAGAAAAGGGTCAGCCCACTAGCTGTGAAAGACTTCAATCAATTGATATATTCTATGTTAAATGGAAAATATGCATAAAAATAATTTGATTTAATAATCTAAATTTAAAAATTCAGATTTCCAGTTCACATATATATAAGCCGAGCAAAAATTTCAGTAATCTATTAATGGAATTTTCAATTTGCTGGCTAACAAATAAATTGATCTAATTTTTAGAAACTACAAGAACAAATGTGCATTAATTTAACCCTGTTCACCAGGAATCGAGAGGATGAATGTTACTAGGTACAAAGGATCTTGGTTAAGGATGCTATTTGCTCCATATCTGAAAAAAAGAAGATATAAATTCAATGTCTAGAATGTAGCCATGACAGCGAAAATACTAGAGCCATTATTTTAAAACACAAAGGAAAGAGAATAGTAACAATCATAAAATATAGACATTAGCAAATTTACTCCACACATCGAATACAGGCACTATTTTTTTACTTTGATATGCAAATTTAAGCAACTACCCCACAATACCACCCCGGCTAAAGCTTTTCATTTATCAGTAAGGTCTTTCACAAAGTTAAAATATGACAAGTAAATACACAGGACTATATTTTCTGTCTGTTGATCTTTGGCACTTTGTCAAGTTGGAGAATCTCAAAAGGCAATAAAAATTTCTGACTGTTTTGCACATTCTTTTAATCTTTACATCAAAATATAAGGCCGCAAAAAGGCAAGCTGAAATTTTAGGATATGTGGAATAGTTTTAATAAAGAGTTTTACATACAGTACCCTTACATATAGAACAATGTGTTTGCAAATTTAAATAATATCTGAATGTACAGTGGCATGTATTCTTATCAAAGATAAATTCAAGTGTACTGTCTATCAGTTCTAAAATGCATGTATACAGATTGTGAGAACTGATAAACAGAATGAGGCATAAAATATTCAAGTGTTATATGTCATCAAATAGCCTCCACCTAACAGTCTTTTTCCCCTTTTAAAAAAATTTCAAAACCTATACATACATTTTTAATTTTTAAAAACAGTCTGTTAAAAGGTAACATTTCATGTTAACCACCAATTCGTATAATCTATAGTAATAAAACTAGATATGTGATATAAATATGTGTCGATTATGTACATATGTATGTTGAGTGTTTGTTTAAAACAAGCATACACACTTACGCATACCTGCGTATGTAGCACTGGGGGCGCATACAACTCACATGAGTACTGGCAGACAGTAGGACCTAGGCTCAAAATCCAGCAAGAGCTAACACAGCAACTTAGTTGCCTTTGGTTTCAGAAATTTGTCCATTTGTGATGAAAGCTAAAAGTTTTGAGTGTGCATGTATTTTTTAAAAATAAAATTCATCTTCAGAAATGAAGCTTTTCCAGTATTCCACTACTAGCAGTTAAAAAAATCCACAGCCACAAATTATATTGATATTTCTGTCACTCCTCATCCCAGCTGAGGTTATTTACAATTTTTTTTTCTGAAGGCAAACACCAAGCATACTCAGGATCAAACTGTACGTTGAGCCTGAATACTGCCATTCAACTATATATATGACATATATAGCATGGGTGATACATAGGTTTTGGATGGACTGATGGCATTATATAAGACTTAGGGTGGGAGAACTCCCACAATATTTAAAAACCTCTTTCCAGCAGAATCATGATCAACTTGGCACATCGGACCCTTCTGCAAGCCAGTTTGTTTTTAATGAGCTTAATGCCTGTAATATATTCCAATTATTTGGTGTTTGTTTTTAAATACATTCATAATGAAGTAAGAATTCCACAACTGTTTTCCCCAGAAGTCAGACTTCCACTGTCAGTTTTCTGTTAAGAACATTCATCGCCCAAGAAACAGCTCATGATCCTATAAAAGTTTAAATATCCTAAACTTCCATACAGCTGGATCAAAGACAGTTCTTAGAGCAACCCTGTAGAATTCTCCAGAATTTAAATTTCCTTTTCAATTTTGTTTTTGGCCAAGTGCTGGTTTATAAACGTAGATTTTTCTATTAAAAACTATATAAATATACCATATTTCTTTCTACAGGTATCTTGAGCTTCATGTAAGCAAGTACTCAAAAATTCTGCCCACTTGAAATCCCTTAGTATAGATTACATTCTACTTCCTTGATCCTTGGCATATAACACATTCTCATTTGCAGCTTGCTCATGAATTTGTTTTTAAATTCTAGCTTCCTTGATAAAGCTGTTCTTCATTTTGTTTTCCAAGGTGCCATCCTATTGACATCACGAACCAGTGAATGACCAGACATTACTAGGCTTTTAAATTATCCACTTAGCTGTCATGTGGATAATAAAAATGATTTGACTGAAGAAAGCCACATTCTTTCATTAAGTGTTCACTGCTGTCATACAGAGCAAAGAGTGGCTATCTGCTGTACTTTGCCCATGTCAATTAGGAGCTGTTTTACATGGCGTTTAAGTTGGGGCAATCTTGCAAGAGGATCTGGTGGCTCCAACTCCCCTGTGAAATCAAGCCAGCTTTCCAGAACTAAAAGAGAGAAGAAAATAAGCAAATCTGAATGGCAGCTGGACGCACAGTCAGAAAATGACACAATTAGAAAGTTGGAGCTGTGATGGAGATAAGAGTTCACTTGCCTGTCTTTAGAAGGCCAACATACTCAAGCCATTTCCGAGAGGTTTAGCGTGCTGTCTATCCCCCCCCACAGAGTTCAAGTCCCTCCTGGCAATTTTTATCTGTCATTTAAGATAATTTTCCCCTTTAAATATACAGGAAATGTATATTTTTTATATATAAGAGGGGAAATATACATACACACACATATACATATATACATACTAACTTCATTTTGAAGGTCCCCTTTTACTCCTAGAATAAGAAACTACAATTCCCTATACTTGCTTAAGCTTTCTATTAGCTCAGACTCAAGTCATCTCTACTTTACACAAAACACACTTAATCATTTTTTTTTTAATCCGGAAGTTCTTTTTAACAATGAAAAGGAAGTAGCAATTTCTCGGTATTCTTTCAGTTCCACTATTTTAACACTATTTTTAAAAATACACACAAGCATATTAAAATTCTAGGCAGGATGCAATTGATTGTCTTCTATAGTTTTTATTCATGTTCCCTTTGGAAATCTAACCTAATAATATGAAATAGTATCAAGATGCATTTTCTTTTCTTCAAAAATCTACTCAAAACATTACATCAGCTCTACAGTTAGCTTACACCCAGATGGATGCTGCTTCTAAAATGGGTTTCCATTTCCTCTTTTCTTTTCTCAAGGGTGGGGGGGCAGGAAGGAGTAGGAGCTCTAACTTAATGTAGAAATATCACATGCTTATGCCAAATTAAAAAAAAAGTTGGGGTGCAGAATTTCATCTATGATGTTAGGAAGAAACAGGAGTCAGAAAGCATTAAGAACAACATGGACTGAAAATCAGGTAATCTAAATTACTCTAGTTTCTCAACTATAAAACAGGGATACTATCTCTCTGTCCTACTTTTCAGGCCTCCTGTGTGATGACACAATATTAAAATATAAAAGAAAACTGCTTGAAAATCTGTATGCAAACTTAAGGTTTACCTACTTAACTTTGTAGAAGTTAATTTAACAAGTGCTAACCAAAGTAAAATATTGATTCAAAATGTTTTCACATTTCAAAAATGCTTACATCCCTTATGTTAACTTCCAAAGAAAACTTAGTTCAATTAAGCTAATAAATTTCTTCCATAAGTGATCTATCTTGAGCCTGGTAGATAGACTGTATTTAATAAATATCCACCTTAAAAAAATGAATACCTATGATCATACCCAGTCATATTGTTTTAAGTGTAAAAGATCCCAAATATGTCAAATATAATACAAAGGGAGTAATAAAGCCCCATCAGTATGGAGAGTATCTGTAGTTTTCATCCCATAATTTAAGAATTTTTAAGTAACTTCTTCATAGTAACAATAAACACGGTGTAGTAACTATATTTTAGTTCTTTCTTAAATTACCATCAACTTCTTTTTCTATTAGATCCATCCTGCTGGTAACTTCATTTTGTACATTTTCTATGTGTGTAAGGAGATTGAGCTGCCACTGAAGATGGGAGTCTCCTGGGTCTTCGGTGCCCTTTTTATCATTATAAACAAATACTGTATTCCCATCAGCTGGATTCTTCTCCAAAGGACCATTGGAAAACAAACAGAAAGAACGAGATGAAATGTAGTCACTGAAGTAAAGATACATGAAACACTTCAACACTGGTAACAGTGAGATCCAATCTGACTCCTTGGATATCTTTAAAGATGGACTGGTACACAACCAAATCCCAGCCGGTGGTTCTTAAGAGCAGACATGTCTACCACCTCCCTCCACCATGCCTCACATGGTGCTACACAGGCAAGTAGGCTTCAATAAAATGAGCTAAATAAATGAAGTCACTAACTCTATTCTGCAATTAGAATACCTGACTAATTTGGACTGGCCTCTTCCTCAATTAATCTTAACTGGTGATGTAAGTGGACGTAAGAGGGCAAAGCAATGACGAAAAAAAGTCAAGAGAGTTGCCAAAGACCAGTATAAAGTCTAATTAACTATAGGCTGGACTTTACTGTTACAGTACAGTAAACCAATGAGAGGAGGGAAAGGCAAAAACCTTTCAAAAATTCCAAAAGTGCAAACTGCTTCACACACACTCACACACACACAATGTGCATTGAGATTTGCCAGATAGAACTCATTTCACACAAGGGATATTAATTAGACAAAATAACTTACCACAAACTTTATGATATGAAATATAAACTTTCCAATTCAGTTAAGCATTTATTTACAGTAACTACTTGTTAAGGAATGCAAAAAAATGAGGAAAAAAAAAAAAAAAAAAACCTAATTTAAAGTGGCCCCACTAATTGAAAATCAGTACAAAATAAAGGTACAACATTTCTAAGATAATCTCAGTGTACAGGAAATAAGTTGATAGATATCCAATACACAAAGATATGTCAGAATTCAGCTTACTGAATAGCGGGATGCATTGACAAATATACTACAATTTTTTAAAAAGAAAATTAGAGTGCCGCCTTTTATCTAACACACATAAAGAGGAAGACAAATCATTACACTCATATGTACTTTCACATTCTTACACATGGACATTTTCATTTGGAATATAATGTGGTTCATGTTTTAGAGGCATCTAATGTGCTTATACAATTGACTTTTGTTAGAGAAACAGTTTATTGAATTACTGCAATTCTGAATTAGGAGATAATTAAATGTTGAAATGGCCAGTGATTTCCTGTAGAGAAATTTTTAAAAATCTCCTAACTTTAACAAGATACTGGTGAACTTGGAAATACAAGTAAAATCTGGGAATTCAGTATGTTTTATTTTATAAAATTTTCCTTTGTTGTTCTATCATATTTTCCAAGCAAAGAAAAATGAACCAGTTTTACCTTTTCAGACATTCCGTGTTCTTTTGCTGAGTATTGTAAACGGTTTTTATTTCTCATGTGGAATTCTTGCTCTTCTTCAAAACTACTAACATCATCATCATCTGAGCTCCCAGGGTCTGCGAGAGATTTACAGTCCTGACCAAAACTTTGTGGCTTTTGATAGCTGTGCTCACTTGTTATGTAAGTTCCTTCCATTTTTAGGGGCAAACGAGGTGGCTCTTTATGGTTCTGTATATATTTCTTTTCTTCTCGATTAACTGTGTCTAGCGCTATTTTTTTCTCTAACCCAGCTATTACTTGATCTTGATCTTTTCGCTTCCCAGGACAAGCCCAGAGATGAAGGTCAGGATGATGTTTATTCCTTGAAACAAAGTTGAGAAAACAGCAGTTCAGAAAAACAAAAGTCCAGTAACAAGCTGAATACAATAATATATTTCAGAACTAGGTTAGGAGATCTGGGACTCAAAGACAAAAGCAAAGGTATTCTTTTAAGTTAGCTCACTCCAGGGTTTCATTCAAAATTTGAATTTTCTCAATTTTAAAGAAATAACACTCAGAAAAGCAGTAACAAACTTAATTGTGTTGATAGTCCACATCATCATTTGATACATGCATTTCTTTTTCTACTGATTTTTTATTGTCATTTTTTCATTGTAAAATTTGAAAAACTTTCATGTGAGCATATTTTAAAAACTTTTACTCAGTCAAAAAGTGATAAATTCCTGATGAACAAAATCCTAAATATAAATGCACAGAAAGTAAAAATTTCCTCTCCCATGGCAATCATAAATAACTGAGGTATAAACTTCCAGACTTTTTCCATATACATAAAATTAGTGCTGAAATGGATGTAAGTACACACATCTTCTTGTGACACAACCAGAACACATACAATCTGCCTTTTTGTACCTAACATGCTATGGGCATCTTGCCATATCATTTCATACAGATAGATTTCCCTTACTTTTACTCTAGTGGCTGGATAGTTACAAATGTACAGTCCAGCCAACCACTTTCCTACTGTTCTATGTCTGTGTACTTGTGTGTACCTTGGCACACAAGTCAGAATATTTCAGTCAGACAAATTTCTAGATACGGAATTGCTGGATAACATGCACATTTTAATTTTGATAGGTACTACACAAGTGACCTAGAAAGGGATTATACTAATGACAACCCCACCAACAATCTATGATAATGCCCATTTATCTCATCCTCACTGAACATGTAAGCATGATATTGTACAGTTAATTCTGTAGTAATTAAAATTCTGCAGTAAGTAAAATAGAAATCCAATCATCAGAGCTGCAGTGGAAGGACATTCAGGAGATATAAACCTTTCAAAAGGCTCAGAATGTTTGCATATTAATAATTTCCAAATTAGATACATACTGAGTCAAATTAGTTCTCTTCCAATAATATTCAAGTATTGCTTCTGAAATTATAATGTTTTGAATCTCTAGTAATTTAATATTCAGAAAATACTAAAGCACTCATATCAGTAAAAGGCATAATAGAAGAAAAGCTGGCACTGTAGTCTAATAGTCCAAAGGGTTGAATTCTGCTGTACCATAAAGAAGCCTAGACAAGTCACAAAATCTGTCTTTCACTACCCATCTATGAAATGAAGTAGCTTATTATGAGGATTAAATAAAATATCACATGAAAGTACATGATGTGTAGGACTTTTAATAAATTGTATATAATATATATTATGATTTAAAATATTGACATAAAGAGGGCCTATAAGTATATGAAACAGAAATGGTCCAATTATAATCCTTAGCAAAATCAGGAATGCAGAGAAACTCATACTAACACCAAGAAGGAAATCAGGTTTTAAAAAAAGACCTAATACATTAGTCCCTCCCTTAAGTCTTAGCATTTACACGGCCTTTTAAAAAAGAAACTCATACTCAGGCTTATGATAAATGGAAGCAAATTTTATTCAACAAATAGTTACTAAGTACTTACCCTACACTATCAATTGGAGATAAAATGCTGAATAGGACACAAGCCCTATTTTCAAGGATCCCATGATATAGTAAGGGGAGACAGACATAAAAAGATTAAGTACCAAAGTGCCTGACACCAGTATGCACGGACTTTGCCAAAAAGCACATGGTCAACTCCAGTTGGGTCAACTCCAGTTAATTATAAAAGGCATCTACTACGGGCACTAGTGGTAGAAGCTTATCCTGGTAAAGGCCTAGAGCTATGAAAAAGCTTGCTTCATTTAGGGATTATGGTTTGCGATAGCTGGAACACTGGGGGAAAAGCATACGGAATATGGGAATATGTGGCAACAAAACGGTAGACAGAGTATGTGTCATGGAAGGACTCAGTCCATTGGACAACAGGAAGATGCTCTAGTCCATTAAGTTGGAGAATGACAAGCTGATTTGTCATCTACTAAGCTCACACTGGCAGCAGTACAAAGAATGAACTGACAGAGAACAAGACTAGAGCCAGAGATAATGGCCCAGCATGGCAATCGTTCACATGAAATATAACAGCCTGGCTGTGACAGCACCAGTGAGAAGGGAGAGAGGAACGGATTGAACAATGTTCGCAAATTGCAATGGATAGGATGTGAAGGACACAGGATGGGAAGGCAAGGAGAGGATGAGGCCAAGTTTCTGGCCATGACAAGTACATTCAAATGAAGAAAATCTTGTGAAGAACCCGTGAATCATCCTGTTTTTACTTAAAATGTGGGGTTTTTAAAAATTTGTTCTTTTAAAGAAGAATTCCAGTCAGGCATTAGGAAGGACTGAAAATAAGCACTTCAAGAATATTCTGATATGTTCTTCAGGGAGGCTGAGACTTTTTTAAGAGAAAATCATAGGGGATGACTAACACATTTGGTGCACAGCAGAGAAGTGGATTCTGGTTTGTAGACTCCCTTCATCCCCTCTCAATCAATCTTTATATATATTAAAAAATACCCTGTTTAGAATCTATTTCATCTTGATAGCGTTCCTGAAGGAGGACACAATGCATAGGGGTCACCACAGCAACTGCACTTAATTTTGCACATTATGGTGAATACACCAAACAATAGGACAGCAGCTAGAATGTGCTGAATTACTAGATGCTGCATCTACCTTTAACCACACTGACACATTCTAGGAGAATAGGCAGAAAACACCAATGCATCCAGAGGGTTGTTAATCTTTCCTTGTTTTTAAAAATGAAACTTTATTCAAATATCTGTTCTCTTCTCCAAACTGTTACTCTGGACCATCAAAAGGCCAAGAGTGCTGGTCTGAAATAAAATGTCTGCTAAAGTGTGACCCTCCCTTTGCCACCCTTCACTTACTTTAATATTCCAATCTTCAGCTGTAACCCGTGTAGCACTTCTGTAACACCATAGACATCAGCAAGCAGATGATGCGTAGAAACTATCTTTTTGGCATTGAGATGAGAATAATTTTCTTTGAAAAATGATAACCCGCACATTCTCCCATTATTCAACCACTCCTTATCGTAACGGTATTTTGCACTCCACCTCTGACCTGTAGATGAAGTTGACATTAAAGTCACAAAGGACCACAAGCACTTACTCAGATTTTTCTTCAACCGCTACCCTGTTAACGTTGCTTATTAAGCAAGGCAAGTTCTAGCACCAGGCGCAGATTCAAATGAGTAAGACAGCATTTTGAGGAGTTGGTGCAGGAGGAGCTACTCCACACCTTCACTGTTCCTGCCCACCAATGAGAAGAAACACCATTAAGGATGTGGTCGGGTTGGTGGCAGATGACACCTGCAAATGGAACCTTGAGCATACTGCCTTCAATGTTTTTGTAGTTATCACCTGTCCTCTAAAAAGGCTCAAAGGGTTGTATTAAAAATTAGACACAGGCCAGGCATGGTGGCTCACACATGTAATCCCAGCATTTTGGGAGGCCGAAGCGGGTGAATCACCTGAGGTCAGGAGTTCAAGACCAGCCTAATATGGTAAAACCCCATCTCTACTAAAAATATAAAAATTAGCTGGGCATGATGGCGTGTGCCTGTAGTCTCAGGTATATGGGAGGCTGAGGCAGGAGAATTGCTTGAATCCGGGAGGCGGAGGTTGCAGTGTGCCAAGATCGTGCCACTGCACTCCAGCCTGAGTGACAGAGTGACACTCTAGCTCAAAAAACAAAACAAAACAAAACTAGACAGGGGTTTCTTCTCTCATTAACCTTAGTTTTGAATTGGATGAACCACAGAGTTCTACTTGGGTGAATAGGAATCCTTCCCCCATGTCTGTGATTTCACAGAATCCTATGAAATTCCATATCCTCCATGTTAATACAAATTAGATCTTATTATAATTAGGTATTTATGTGCCTGTGTCCTGTACTATACTCCTAGCTGGTTGAAGGCATAGTTTAACCAATGACCTCACCACAGTGGCAAATAGAAGCCATCCAATAAATGCTGCTGAACAAATAACAAATGTCTACATTTCTTATTGAAAGAATACAATGAATAATAAATATTATAAATTTTAGTGAATGAATAAACAAATGTCTACATTCATATGGCTGTGAATAATTCTCTTCCTTCTTACTGTGACTTTTTTGTGACTTACTGTGACTTCTTTATTTCAAATAGTCATGTGCCCAATTCACCACATGCCTATTATTTGAGAAAACCTAGTTATTTCCTGCCTGGAGGCTGAAGTTAAATTCAACATGCAGAATATGCTATCTGAAGACCCTCTAGCATAGAGGAAGGCACCAGGTAGACAGCATGGTGAACGGAGAATGAAAAGGCACAGGTTTCATCTCAGTCTGCCTCATCAGTAAAATAAAGGCATCATGGGTGGTGTTCTGAGGCCCCACCTGCTCCACAATGAGTCAAACATGCAGAACTGCCAGGTCAGTAGCGTGCAAGTTCAGAACACAGATGCAGATCTACTCCAATTGCCACAAAGAAGCCTAGTTAGAAGAAGAACAGACAGAGGCTAATTCTTCTCCAGGAAGAAGTCATACCTCTTCTCTTTCAGTAAGACAGAAATTTTGTTGATAAATGTATGCTAATGTATTTAAGTAATCAATATGGAAAACAGAAGTATAAGTGAAAAAATATTTTAAAATTTTAATATGGAAGTTGAGTCTAATTGACCAAGAAGTACAGTGAGTCCTCCCTAAGTGTTATTGATAGGTTCTTGGAAACTGACACACTGAATAATGAAACAAAATGTACTATAAGCTCATTGATATAAACAAATTAAGTTCCTCTGGTATATAGCATGCTGTTTCACTTGGATTCAGTTTCCAAGAGCCTGTCAATGACATTATGTGAGAACTTGCTGTAGTGGTGGTGAACACAGCTGACACACTCTAGAATCCTGGAGGAGACATGGAGGAATCTGGCAATGAGCACGGTGTAGAAACTCTTACCCGGTGGGTCCCGGCAGACATAGCAGATGTACTGCTCTGGAATGCTCTCCTCCAGCAGCCCCATGCACACACTATGTTGCCAGCACAAGCACTCTTCACACTGCAGAAAACAGAGGAGTATTACAGTCACCTGATCCTCACTAGGAACAAGCTAGGAATAAGGATACATGCCCATTCTTTGAATTCGCTGGCTTGGCTTCTTACTGCCACGATCAGTTCCATTTTTATTCAACATAACAAAATCAAGTCATGATTTTATCTTTGAAATGGTCAACTACTTCAAGAACTGTCTTTTGTTGCACTTATTAGAATATGTTTTGATCAACTACTTAAATCCTAAAAAAGTCATAATTTCTCTAATTCCCACCGATTTTAAGGCAATCGCATCATAAAACTCTTAGTTTATCAAAATGCAGAAATAAGAAAAAAAAAGTATATAGCAGTTTCTACAGCAATGATCTCTTAAAGTACTACTCTTGTGGTAAAGTTATAAATTTTTAGTTACCTCCAGAAAACCACTGAAAATGGGAGGAAAAGCAGATTACTCTTTCTTCATGCTCTCAACTAGTATCTCCAAATCTTCTGACATCCCAAAATTTGGGTTATGCTTTCATCTTAAAGATATCTTTCATACAAGAAGTTGCTAATTCCTGCAACAAAATTTTTCCCTTTTTTTAAGAATATGGGAAATTTCTATTTTTTAATCACTGACACGTGAAGGGTGACTATATACTGTTAATTATTATAATAACTAACATGGATGCCGATGAGGAAGAGAAAGGCTGCTGCAGCCTGCCCTTTAGCGTGAAGGCTTACCACCCTAATCATTCTAAAGAGCTTCAGCTTGAAGGTCTCAAACTAAATACCCTAGAAAAGAGAGAAACACTAAAATAAGAACACTGTCTACTACACTTGATGAGGAAATCTCCTAATCATTACTATGGGTATTTTCCATAAAATAAGTTAGAACCCTCTATCTTCAGTAGAACAGTTAGTAAAGAAATAAAACACTGTGATGCATTAGCTGAGCACCTGAAACAACTGACTCATTACTATAGGGAAGAGAGGTTAGCCAATTACCTGGATCATGAAGCCGTTCTCCTCATCCATCTCACAAACACATCGCACAATTTCATTAAGAGCATCATCTTCATCCTGAGATTCCTCAAAATTGGTTGAATCAAAGTCCTGATTGTATTCATCCCCACTCAGAAGCAAACTCTCCGTTGAAGAATCATCTAGGAAGTCTACATCTGATAAGTCTAGAATATATATAAGAAGTATACTCAGCACCAAATCTTTTTTATGTTTTCATGCCATTTTTCATAGAGAAAGGAGCTATGAGAAGCGATCATAAGCTAGTAAACATTTTAAAAGGGGGAGCAAACAAATGAGAATATTGTATTGTACTTGTCTCTGGACATAGAAACAAAAGATTTTTGAAACTTAGGCTATTATGACTGCTTTATATCTTACAGTATACACTATTATAAGTAATTCAAAGTATCTTTCAGACTTCATGCTTACAGGATTTATGGCTAAGGCTGATATCAAAAATTTAAATTTGCATAGTTTCCATATACTTTCACAAACATGATCCCTTCCCATCCTCATAAAAACCTGGGTCCTCCCCTCATGATATCATACTATTGGTGTGACACCACTGTCTGTGGACCTGAGGATAGGTGTGTGTAGTAAGTCCCCATTAGCCAGCATAAGCTGGCTCTAGCACACCACTGATGATTCAATCTTTGTATTTTTTTCTTCCTTTTTTGGATTCATAAAGTGCTTTTTGAAAATTCACACACAAAAAAAAACCCAAAACAAAAACAAAAACCTGGATTGTAAGAGGACGGGTTTTATTATTTGTACTATAAACTTCAGCGAGGACCTTGCTTAAGGTCTAAAATCAACAATACCATCACTGACAGTATCAGTAGCATCAACTACTATATACTTAGTAAGCACGCAGTACTATATTAAGCACTTTAAACATATATAAGACATATAACTTGCTTGAGAAATGTAGTCATGGAGTGGGAAAGCGACTGAATACCAGGAATGTCTGATTCTCAAGCCTGTGTTCTTATTCACTCTACCAGTATTTCTTAAAAACAGAACCATGAGTTCCCCAAGGAGTTTTTTCAATGTATTAATTTTGTTTTGGTGAGAATATTTTTTTTTAATTAAGCATATTCTAGAAACTAGATCATAGGGATGACAGCTACGTACAACTCAATTTACATGCCAGGTTTTAGGTGTGTCTGTATAATAGTGTCAACGCCAAGCCCGACTGTTTTGCTCAGGTTATTGAGGAAAAGAAAATTGAGACAGCCACGGGGGAATCTTTATTTATAACAAAGGAAAATAAATGATGATGGGATACTAAATTTTTTGCAGTAGTTTGGATGGAGAAATGTTAGGAAAACCGAGTCATCACGAGACACAGAACATCATATAACACTGTGTGAGCTCCTGACAGAGGCTATTCAGCAGAGTAGCTTCCTACCTCACACCCTATCCCCAAGCCACATTCTGAGTTATCCCTTGACCTGTTTATCATCTATCTCCTCTTACTAGGATATCAGAATCCATAACAGCAAGAACTTTGCATTGTTGAATGCTACATCCCCAGTGATTAGAATGAGGTCTGATATATAACATAGTCACTCCAGAATGTTTGTAGAAGAACTAAGGAGTCAGAGAGAGGACATTTCCTTTTCAGACTTAAGCAGATCAGATTGAAGTTGAACAGATTTGAACTTTAAAAATTCACGCTATATATACTTTACATATTCAATATAACAGTGTTTCCTCTATCAGCTTCTAATCTGGCATTTTTCTAGATTCAATGTTTTTGAATGTTTTGTTGTTGAATTATTAATGTTTTATAGAAAAATAAATAGTTTCTTTCTCTTTGAAGTCAGAGGACATATGGAAGGAAGGTCAGCAGAAATAGATAATAGAGAAATAGATAACAGAGAATACAGAATGAATAGAAAATATTCATTGAGCTAGTAAATCAACTAGATAAGGAAAATCTAATATGAACAGTATAACTTGTTTTAAAAGAACCTAAAGAGGAAAATTTCACCCATCCATAATCTTGCTGGCTTGAATCCAAATTTTCTTTGGGTTTTCCCAAGTACAAGTTTAATAGAATGTGGACAGAACAGTTTCAAATATTATTGTAGCATATAAGAAGTACTAAATAGGCCCGACACAGTGGTTCACACCTGTAATCCCAGCACTTTGGGAGGCCATGGCAAGAGGATCACTTTAAGTTAGGAGTTTGAGAACAGTCTGGACAACAAAGAAAAACCTCATTTCCACAAAAGCAAAAATAATTTGCTAGGCATGATGACATGTGCTAGTATTCTTAGCCACTCAGGAGGCTGAGGCAAGAGGGCTGATTTGAGTCAAGGAGTTTGAGGCTGCAATGAGCTACAATCACACCACGGTACTTCAGCCTAGGCAACAGGGCAAGAACCTGCCTCAAAAAATAAATAAATAAATACAAATTAATTTGAAACTATATCATTGAAAAGAATTAGTGTATCTCACATATACTTGCATGGCAAAAATTACCAGGTTTTATGGTGTTACCCAGCAAATTTATCATATTCTCCAGTCTGAATAACTCCCGAGCATTAAACGCATGCTTAGCTGAGTTTTGGAAGTTGAGTAAAATGGATGATAGGGCTGAAAGTTATGTTAGAAGCAAATAAATGCTCCCCCTTGCGCTTAAATAGCCACCTAGACAATGGCTCCAATTGAGTGGCCACAGGAACAGCTGTTGCCTTCCAACCACTACCCCTTAAACAGTCACTGCTATTCCCTGAGACAGCATTTTGCAAGTATGGTTCCCTGACCGGCAACATTATCACCAAGGAACCTATTAGAAATCAGAAATTCTGAGGGTGAGGGCCAGAAATGTGTTTTAACATGCTGTCCAGGCAGTTCTGACACATGCTAACATTTGAGAACTTCTGGCCTAAGACCTTATTAACATTCCTTTTCTTTCTCCCGGCTCAGTACTTGATCACAAGGGCAGGGCAGAGACAAAGAAGAACAGAGAGTACCCATCTGCGGCTCTTCTCATACTCTTTCAAGGATTCCTGCTTCAGCACCACAGCTAGTCTAGATATAACCCCTATTCTCCACCTTTCTACAGCGAGAGATGATCTTCAGATCTTGATCATTTACTGCAAGGGTGTTCTTAACTCGATTACCAACTTCTGCTTCTCCACAGAATCACCTACAAGTTGTATCTTGCCAGGATCCTTCCAGAAATCTCATTCAATTGTGCTTCATGGTACGACCCATGATCAGTATACTTTTAAAGCACCACAGCAATGATTAGAAGGTCCACCTGGAGTTAAGAACCACTGAACCATGGGAAAAAGGGGACTTGTGCTTGCTGGAAAGAGTGGTGGTAACTTCTTTTTAATCCCCTCCCATAACTCAAGCTTTCTAAAACTAAAATCTCACAAGTGTCATGTGCTATAAAGGAAAGAAAATGCTTTCTCCATAGAAGCCAGGAAGGAGTTAGACCTGGAAGTGAACGGTGCAAACGAAAACACTTAATCTAGTATCCACCATCGAGCTCACTCATAAGGATCCTGGATTGTACAAACACTGACGGCCTCGTCCCTTATTCCTCATTCTCTGACTCTGGTCCCTACTGCATTAGAGCTCTACTCTTATGCCACAGCCCTCAAAGTCCAGAGCTGGGAACTCTCTTCTTATTGTTTGTAATATTGGAAGGAAAGTAAGGGTCTTCAACATGTTCCACTGTTGGTATAAAGCCAATTTATGTAAACTAAAAAGTAGTTCAAATTTCTCATGTCAAGACTTTCACATTAGTTTAGCTGACAACTTTTTAAATTGTGTGCCCTTAACAGAGTATGTTTTTTTCTCAATTACACATTTAAGAATTGTAAATCTTGTTTGAACCATTACATGGTCACACATACTTTCACCACTAAGATCAACGGACAGAATTGCCCTTGGGTACTGATAGGTTGTAGTTTTCTCCATAAACATGCTTCGTGGAGCCAGAGAACTCCCAGAAGATCGAGTTAGTGGAGAAGAGCACCTTTCCAAAAATTCGAGGGAACTGTCTTCATAGTCTGAATAGTCTGCAACATAAGATACATAAAGAAATATTAATAATGTGTCAGGTAATTAAGAAAGGTCACTATAAAAATAATGAAAGTCATGTGCAGGATACATCAAATAATCATGCTACCACTTTCTCCTCTCATCCATGAAAAGCTTGACATGTACCTGAGAAAGTGGGTTTAGCAAGAACACTTGGGAAACAAACATACCCCAGAAGATACATATATATATATATTAGGGAGCACCAGGTTCTAACTGGTACCAGTAAACTTTTGTGAAGTAGTACAGAGGTGAAAAAGGATTATTTCTATATTTTCTCTCCATTATAATCACAACCATGTCTGCAGTAAAATACGCAAGATGACAACACATGGGGAAGAACACACACTGGGGCCGGTGGGAAATGGGAGACATCATCAGGAAAAATAGCTAAGGTAATGAATGCATGCTGGGCTTCATACCTAGGTGATGGGCTGATCTGTGCAGCAAACCACCATGGCACATGTTTACCTAAGCAACAAACCTGCACATATAACCAAGAACTTATCTGGCTGGTGCAAAAGTAATTGTGGTACTTTTGCAACCACCTAAGAAAAGTTGAAGAGGAAAAAAAAGATGTGCAAGATGGAAATTAACCTTTTTCCTTCCTCACAATTTGTAAATAAGTTCTCCTGATGTCTAGCACACCAATTATATAGTGATAATCAGATCAATATTTTTTCAACTGAAAAATCTCTGTGAATAATTAACTAGTCCTGGAATAAATCTGTAAAAATTCTGTTTTTCTCAGTTTGGAATGAGTCCCACAGATGTTTGCAGGGGGAGAGGCCATATGCAGCATACTGGAGAGTTGAGAGTATAGTGAGGGAAGGAAACACGGAGGCGGGGGTGTGATTCCAGGCATGTGGGAAGGCTCTGAAGCTGAAGAGTGGATGATGCTACATTTGGCCAACTGTAAGACTGGCTGAGCACAGTGAATAATGGGGAAACAAAGCTAGAGTGACAGGAACCAGATCAGATTTTTTTTTAAAGTTTTACCTGACTGCAATAAAACCTCCATTATTCAATGGTTATGTGAAGGAGCAGGATGTGACAGGTAAAGTTCCATTTCTGGAGGATCACCCTAGCTGTGGAGTGGAGGGTGGAGTGCAAGAAGGCACACGTAAAAGTGGGGGGATGCTTCAGAGGCTACAGCAGGAGTCCAGGCAAGAAATGCTGGTGGCTCAGAACTTGAGTGATGGCAACTAAGGGGAAGGTTTTGACAAAGACACAGTGCTGTTACAGACGAGGCCCAGAACTAAGATGGCATTATCAAAACTGATTCCCAGGTTTTTGCTTGAGCAACTAGGTGATGAAAGTGGGTCTGAGATGGGGCTGAAGAATAAATGCAAGGCGGAGAAACCAGAGAAGAAACAGAAGTTTAGAGGAGGGTTCTGTAAGATGGGAAATCTTACACATCACTGCATGAACTGCATAAAGATGTGGGGAAGGGGTATGGCAGTGGTGAAAAATGCCAGATTAAGAAGAGAAAGGCAGACATTCTCTCCATTTTAATAGAGGCAAAGAAAAGGAGTATTTTCAGGTACGCATGCAGATGTGGTGGACAGACTACAAGCAAGTTCCCACCTGATGATGTCTGTCTCCTCACCTCTGTGAGGAAAACGGAATACAAGAGAGGTGGAAACAAGTGGGAAAAAGGAAAGACAGAGAATGGAGAAATGAGCTTGTAAGAGAAGTATTGGTCTGTACTTAGTACTAGTCTGTACTAAGTATCCATTTGAAGTTGGGAGTTGTGGGAGGCAGAATAATATTCCCCCAAAAATGTCTATGTCCTAAGCCCTAGAACCTTTAAACGGGCTCAGACATGTGGAAAGGTAGAATTAAGGTTGCTAATCAGCTGACCTTACAACAGGGAGAGTATCCTGGATTATCTGGTCGGCCCAATGTAATGGGAAGGGTCCTTAAAAGCGAAAAGATGGAGGCAGAAGAGACAATGTGAGAGTGACTCAATATGAGAAAGACTGGACCATTGCTGGCTTTGAAGATGGGAACAGAACAAGAGTCAAGAAACGCAGCAGCCTCTGGAAGCCAGAAGAGGCAAGAAAATGGACTGTCCCTGAGAGCCTCCAGAGAAAAATGAAGCCCTGCTGATACCTTGGTTTTACCCCAGAGAGACCCATTTTGGACTTCAGACCTCCAGAACTTTAAGATAATAAATACGTATTGTTTTAAACCACTGATGTGCAGTAATTTGTGAAGGCAGCAATGGGAAACTGCCACTGGCCATCATAAATTCCATAGCATAACCAACACTGACTGAGTCAGCTCTTTATGTGTATTAACTCTTAATCCTCACAAACATCCATAAGGGAAGCAGGACTGTCAGTAAAGAACTGTGGCAGGACAGATTAAGTAAATTGCCCAAGAACACACAACTATCCACGGCAAAGCCAACAGTCAAATCAGGCAGCCTAACTGTGGAAGCTGCACTCTTAACAAGTGATATAGGTGTATTTCAACATTTAAAGTATGTACAAGCTGGCAAGCTTGTTAAAACTCGATTCCTGGGTCTCATCTCCAGTACATTGGGAACGAAACACTCCCAGATGATGCTGATGCTGTCGGATTACAGCAGGCTTTGGGCAGCACTACATTATTCTGCCTCCAATGGCCTCACCATAACCACAGTTTGCCCAACACCATGTTACTTAGGCCCAGACATGGAAAGGGCATTTATTAAATACTAGGCATTACATTAAGTACTTTATAATGATTATTTAATTTGAATAAGAAAGCTATTCAGTAAAACTATCAATTACCATTTATTTTAGAAGAAAGGAAATTGGGATGTAGAGAATTTAAATAACCTGTCAAGGGTCACTTAGCCCTAAGTGTAATAGGCAGGATTTGAGTCCCTGTGCTCAATCTTCAAGGCTGCCTTATCGACTCCATTCTGTATCGCCCTTTCAGCAAAACTAAAAGTAGAAGCAGAGTCTGAGTGTAAAATTAATGAAAGAAATCTCAATTTTTTGCTAAAATAAAACATGGCTGATATTTAATATGTTTCATTAACAAATGAACAAAGCTTGGCATTCTGCACCCTGTCTGTGTTCCCCACTCCAATCCCTTCTGGCTATTATCTGTTATGCTTCAAGGCTTAGATCAGAAGTGGTCTCCTACACAAAGCCCCTTCCTTGATCGCATCAGCTTTTCCAACTTAAAGATTTATTTTGTACCACTCTTACCACACATATCAGACCTACCTGGTAGAGATTTTAGGTATGCTTATCATTCTTACTATATACTTAAATGACTTCAAGCTCCTTGAAGAAATCTTCTTTACTATGCAATGCTTTCAATTCTCTTCCCTTCTAACTCTATTTCTTTTTAATCTCTATATGCTTTCAGTATCCTTATATTCATAGACACATGAAAGTCAGAGACGAAGTGATTTGCTCAAAGTATCAAAGCTAAAAACTGGCAAAGATGTCACTCTTAAATCCTAACATGGTGACTTCTCATCCACACAAATTAAACACAACATTAGTATTATGTCTCGTAAACCAATCTGTTACTCAAAACATATCATAACCCACTACCTCATAGAATAATAAAAAACAACTAATGTAAAATATTACTTTGCATAACTGCATTAAAATGACAGATAAGGACAAGAACTTAGTATATCAACAAAAACAAGTAAAAACTTGTTGAAGAGAAGAATACACAGTTTGATAAATAATATTTCAGGTATTAATAACCCAGCATGGTGGTTAAAGTTAAAAATTCAGACTAGTAGGTCGAAGTGCTAGGATTTGAAATGAATCTGCTTTTCACCACTTGCTAGCTATGAGACCTGGAGAACTCTCTTTCTCACTCTCTCTCAGTTAACTGTTGGTAAAATGGAAATAACAAATCCTACTGTTAAGGGGTCATATGAGGATTAAATGAAGTAGTAATATTTACAAAATGCTTATTTTTGGCACATAAGTACCAGCAGGATATATGTAATAATGTTGAGCAGTAAATAAGAGTTTGAAACTCCCTATGGTGCTAACTGTACACTAAAAAACATATCAAGAACCTCATGCAGTAATAATGTCAATTCTTTAACATTAAGGTGTCTTTAAAATTTGAAAGTTACTTAAAATCCTGTATTTCCCATTTAAAGACCACTCTTCTAATTTAACCATCTGGGGAAAAGTGTCATTTCTAAGATAAAGTAAATGGCTCAGAATAAATTCTTCTCAAATGCAATAATTAATTACAAAGATGATAGTGATTGCCAAACTCAACACCTGCCTTTTATAAATAGCAACGTTTCTGTGCATCTTACCAGGACTCTACTTACAAAGTTAAGATGTTCATTTGTAAGTCTGATTTTAAAATGTACACAAATATATATGATTTTCTTTTTTATTAAAAAATAAAAATATATACCATTTAAAGTATGTTTTAATGGCTCTTTATAAAGGGTTACCATAGTTAAGTCCTGGTCACAATTCTAAGGTGCAAGTATTTTGACCATTTTTCCTCTATTAATCCTAATTTCTCTTTCTTCTTTCAAGTTACAATTACCGCATTCTCCTAAGCTCTATCCCTCATTTTGCTGCCAATCCTAGGCCTCTTCTTATTTTGCTTTGTATCGGCCCCTGTTATCTTTTTCCCCACTTTCACAGGTATTTTGTATATAAGATTCTGTGTCTGCTACTAAATATTAGAACCGACCACAGTTTGCCGCTGTGCCGTAAGATGACTTAAAATAGCTAGTCATTCCTGCACTGACAATGTAGGTCTCCACTGGAACACGTAAGCTAGGCAAACCCCTGAGAGTCTCTGGTCAGGTGGGAGTTCATCTGGAAGTTTTATTTGCAACCTCAGCTTCTCATACCTGTACTGTGACATACCACTCACAGGAGGGTATTCACTCATCAAATCAGTTCACGGTGAATGGTTTTTGTTTACCAAACTCCAGAGTTTCCCACCTCTACATCATTTCTAGTTTGAATTTGCAACTATATACGAAGAGGTGATGTGGGGGCAGGCAGAAGGGAAAGGAGTGAGGAGCAAGGCACATATAGAAGTGTCTGGAAATATTCTCTCTGGAAAGCAGTTTCAAGCTTATGAACTCCATTTTGATCCTGTATCTTCAAATTTACTCTGGTTTTAGAATTCAAGAATGTAAAAACTTTACATTCTGTGAAAAATTAAATGTTATTTTTGGACTATGGAGAGTTAAAATCTGAAGAATTTAGCAACAATCATTATCAACTACAAAACTGCTCAGTTGGATTTATATTTTTTAAAACTGGTTTTATTAAATGTGTAATAAATATGAAAAAATTGGCATGACAAATAATATGAATACCACAAAACACTTAGGTACTGATACCACAGTTTAAGAGAGTGTCATCATTTCTGAAGGTCCCTTTGTGCCACTTTCCAATTTGAACTGATTACGTTCCTTCCCCACCTTAGAGGCAACCACTATCCTGAATTTTTGTTCATCATTCTCGTTTTTCTTCATGCTTTTCCCACACACAGTTGAATCTCTTAAAAATATACCATTTAATTTTATAATTTTTAATCTTTACATCAGTGAAATATTACGTTTTCTTCAGTTACTTGATTTTTAGGTTGCCATTTTGTTCCTGAGATTCTGTAGCAGTAATTCATGTATTTATTCCACTGAGGGAATGCATGACTTTTGATGGAGAGCTGGGCTGTGCCCAGTGAACATTCCTGCTGTGAACACTCTCATATTTGATGCACTGTGTGAGTTTCCTCAGGGATTTTTAGGCCACATGGCACACACATCGTCACCTTACTCCCTGGTCCCCATCTGGTTCCCTCAGTAGTTGAGTAGTTGCCTTCATTTCCTCAGCAACATCTGCTATTATCTACCTGGTCATTTGTGTCAATACAGCAGGTATGAAACAGACTTCATCTATGCTTTAAAAATTGAGTTTCACTGTCTAATTTTCTGATGTCTAACCAATTTTGCATACAATTCTGTGTGGTCATATCCTTTTAACACATTGCTAGATTTAATTTCATAACATTTATTTATGGATTTTGGATCCATATCCATAAGTAAGAAGAGCTTGCGGCTGTGCTTTCCCATATTATTCTCTCCTGATTTTGATAGCAAAGTTATTTAAATCATTTAAAATAAATTTGGAGTTGTGTTCATTCCTAGGGGTACCATGAGAAATTACCATAAATTTAGTGGCTTAAAACAACAGATATTTATTCAAAGTTCTGAAGGCTGGCAGTACAAAATCAGGGCTTGACAGGGAAGTGCTCTCTCTGCAAGCTCAAGGGGCAAATCCTTCCTTGACTCTTGCGACTTCTGGTTCCTGGGCTTGGGGCTGCATCCCTGATTTCTGCTCCATCTTCACATGGCCTTCTCTCCTATATCTCTCACATCTCCCTTTCCTTTCTCTTAAAAAGACACCAGTCACTAGCTTTAGGGTCCATCCTAAATCCTGGATGATCTCATTCTGAGATACTTAATCATATCAGCAAACATCTTATTTTCAAATACGGTCACAGTCACAGATACTAGGGGTTAGACTTAAACATGTATTTTTGGGAGACACTATTCACTTCACTACAGGAGTCCTTCCTCTTTTCCTAAATTCTGAAATAAATTTACATTCGTTTAGAGTAATCTGTTCTTTTAATGTCTGGTAGGACTTGGCAGCAAAACTTTCTGGGCCTGGTCTTTTACTTTGTAGAAACACTTTAAATACTGATTAAATTTATTTTAAGGTCTGGATTATTCAGGTTTTTAACTTTCTTCTTGTGTTTGGTTTCTGGCAATTGTCCATACTTCCTACTAGCCTTTCAAGTTTATTGGCATAAAGTTGTCTATATCATCTTCTAAAGCCTGGAGTATGTGTAATTACATTCTCTTTATTTCTAATATTATTTATTTGTGCACTTTGTCTTTTTTCTTAGTCTTCCCAGAGGTTTGATTAAAAAAAAAAACAGAAAAAAAAAAACAAAAAACTAAATATGGCACTTTAAAATTCTTCCCAGCACACTTTTTTTAGTTTGTCTATTTCTACTCATATGTTTATTACTTACTTCTACTTTTTTAGATTTATTCTTGTCCTTTTCTAACTTTGTAAGCTACAGGTTTAGCCAATATTTATTATTACAAATACAAGTGTGTATGACAATACATTTTCTTCTCAGAAGTGTCATTTTAACTACATTCACAAGTTTTGACATACAATGTTTTTATTATCTTTCAGGTTTGTAACATCACTTTTACTTTCCCTTTGAATTTGTTATTTATCCATGAATTATTTAGATTTCTAAACTTTCAGAGCTTTTCCAATTACCTTTTTTATGTTGGTTCTAGTTAAACATATTGTGGTCAGAAACTACGGGTCTGGTATTATACCAATTTTACAATCTGTTGAGATCTGCTTAAAGTTGCATCACAGGGTCAATTTTAACAAATGTTTGTGTCCAGCTAGGAAAACCATATATACTCTACAGCTGCTGAGATCCATGTGGTATATGAAGCTATTAGATCAACTATGCTGTTGCTTTCGTATCCTTATAGAATACTTTTTAGCTTTATTCATTTATTAATTACTATGAAATTCATGTTATCAGTAATAAAAAGATACATCACCATTAATGATGTTATTCAGAGATAAAACTTAGAAATTTTATATCTAGGAAGATACAAAGTGAACTGAACCTCTATCACTACATGGTAACCTCCTATCTCTAGGAATGATTTTTGCATTAATGACTATCTTATCTGTAACATATCTACTCTAACTTTCCTTTCAGGTAGTATTTATTTACCGTATTTTTTTCATATTTTTATTTTAAACATTTATCCTCTTTTATCCTTACATTTATATATGTCTCTTACAAATAACATGGCACTGAATTTTAAAACCGATTATGATAATCTTCATTATATAACTATAATTACATTACTAATACATTTGGATTTACTTCTAATATCTTATAATTTGTATTTTTTCTCCTTTTTCTATGATTTTCTCTATTAATTGCCTTCTCTGGATAGTTTATTCACTATATTTTTTCTAAATATAATGAACTAAACTTTGAGAGTTATACCTTACGCTTCTATTCTTTTAGGATTTATGTTATTTTAACCTGCAGACTTAACTTATTAAAGCTAAAAGCAAAAAATCTCTTTCATTTCTCCAAAACATTTCAAGGAGCTTAAAAATGCTGAAATACAAAGATGCTACTCCCAATGTACAAGGTATATTATATACTTTTGTTCTGTTTTTCTCCACACAACAAACTGTCAATGCTCAGATTTACCCATATTTACACTTGGCTAACCATGTCTTCTGGCATCTTGAATTTCCTTTTGCCATCATTTTCCTTCTGCCTTCAAGTACACCCTTTAGGACTTCCTTTAAATACAGACTGCTGATACCAAATTCTGTTGGTTTCTCAAGTTCTTCTAAAAATACCTATTTTGCTCTCATTCTTGAAAGCTGACTTAAGGGTCTCTATAATTCTAGACTGAGAATAATTACTTGAGCATGCTACAGGGTGCTTGGTCAGGACACTGAGTCTACTAAAATGCTGAAAGGAAAAGTGTCTAATCAGTTGCAACAATTAATTTATAGACCAGAGTAAAACAGAGGAGTATATTTTTGAAATTTCATGTCAAAGGAAAGCTACAGAAACTTCTCATTTCTCAACACGGGGATCATGTTATGACTGCATTTTGTAAAAGAAAAGGGGACTCAAAGGAAACTTCAGATTTTTCAAAAGGGGGAATAACCATCTCACTGTACTTACCATGCTGCTTAGATTTCTTTTTCTTTTTTTTCTTCTTCTTTTGTTTTGATTTGTAGTGATCTTTGTCTCTCTTCTCTCTTCTTTCCTTATCCTTTTCTTTTCTCTTACCTAAAAGATATAAGTGAATACTTCAGCAATCATGACTGATCCTGAGCTGTTCCTTTGTGATAAACCTAAAAGCAGCATTTATGTTTTAATCAGCTATTCCAGTCACCTGCCCAGAGTGGATGGGTTCAATTAAACTGTTCATGTCATGACTCTGGAAGTCCTGATAAGCTTATTGGACTATAAGAGGGGATCTTCATTAGCAGTGCTGAGAAATCCCAACTCCTGATACCTTAAAGTTAACACAGACAGTGGTTAAAACCTTTAAATGAGTAATATTCTCAATTTCCTGATGTGGTAAGAAGTTAAACTGCATAATTTATAAAGGACCTGAATGAAGAGAATCAGCATTTCCATATGTAATTTAATGAGAAAATATATCAGGAGATTAAAAAAAAAACAAAAAAAAACTTAAACTTTTGTCTTTGGAAAAGCTTTAAAAAATAATTAAATCAACTCATAAACAACTCCTCCAGTCTTTAATTACATTCTCTGTGTGTTTAACAATGAAGGCTAAGAACATGAGGAAAAAAATACATTTCACTAAACTAATCTTTCCCAAAACTGTAAAGCATTCTTTTCCCCAACCATATGTACTTAAAAAAATATTAAGAGCAGTACCCTATAACATTTCAAATTAAATCACCACATATATCCTACTAACTATTGCTCCACCTCACAATGGTTTAGCCTATAATTTATCAAACGTATATGACCAACTTTCAGTGATTCAAGCTCCAGTCAGCTAATCTACAGACTATATAAGACTATCATCCATTATTTCTTGACTTTTAGTCATTACAGCAAATAGAAAATAGAAAACTCAAAAACCTTTTTATAAAGTATATTGAAGAAGTATGAAAAAAATACTATTTTAATATATCATCCATTCTCTAAGTCTCAACAATATTAAATCGATGTCTATTTTTGAATAGCCATAATTTTGACTAGGGATGATCAAACACAAAAGTTCTCAGAGAAAGCAAGAGACACTCTTGACAAAAAAGTTACATATAAAACAAGATATGTGTTTAATAAATCATGTATCTGGAGCTGACTAACACTAGTAAGAACTAAAACAGATGATCACTTACACCTAAGGAAGCATTAACAGGTAAAGAGAAAGGGGCAGACTATGTTCTCCCTCTCTGTCAAGCCTTATAGTCTTTTGCTTAAAGATTACTTTCTGTTCATACCAAATGCTGTTGAGCTTTTTTCTTCCAATTTCACTTTTTTTTCTGTTTTCGATATTCCTGTGGGTTAGGAGAAAAGTATGTAAGTTTAATCAGAAAAAGTTAAAGTATGGGACATTTTACATTACAATTGCTCATAAAACTATGTAAGGCTCTTTGTCCTAAGAGTCTATATGCTTTACTGCCTCGACTGGTAACAAAGTAGTGAGATTTCTTACCTTAAAAAATAACCAAAACAATAAATTAAATGCGATTTTTGTTATTCAGACTACTTAGGTTCAACTCTTGTTTCCACCACTTACTAGCTGTATCACCTTGAGAACATCATTTAATGCCTTTGTGCTTTAGTTTTCTCTTCTGTCAAATAGGAATAAGTCTATATATCTCATGCAGTTATAAGAATCATGTGAGTCATAACATGTAATTTTTTTCATTTTCACTTTTGTAGTAGGGTGATAATTTAACACTACACTATTTCAAAAAATAGCATAAATATGGGTCTAACTATTAAGAAAAATTAACTATATTAGGCTATCAGTAAAGGTCTGCTCTAGCACCACAGCCTTTGGCAATCCAAAAGATGTTGAAATTCATCTGAGTAGTAAGTCCAGGTACCATTTCTACTTCTGTGACAGTTACAACATGAATGTTGTTTGGATTATCCAAATGAAATACTAAACTCCATATTAAAGCACACTGGTTTTCAACAATCTGTACACAATTTTTAAACTAATACTTAAGTTCTTGTGCCTAAAACAGCTTGTACCTTTGAATTCCATTATGAATGCAGTGTTAGGTAATGATAATAGCCAAAATAAAACTGTTCTGCAAACCACTTTTGTTCTATATATAAATGTAAAATACAAAGACATATGTATACATTAAAATATTCAATCTCAATAAATGTTCCGATATAGGTATTAATAGTCCAAAATTCATTTTTAAACCAATATTGTACCTGTGCAGCTGACACAGGTACATTTAATCAATTCATATTCAACCATTCCCAATGCTAATATCTACTTGTGGCTAGTGTTAGTCTAAGAAAAATACTATAGTATATTTAAAATTTAATTTTAGTCTATTACATTTGCTTTAATATCATCATTTACTAGTTCTTTAATTTTTAAAAATCATTCTACAACAGTATCAAAAAAGCTGACATTTCATTGACCTTACTTCAAATATTTCTAACATTTAAACATAACAAAAATATGAAAATACCACTCAAGTCAAGTGCCAATAAGGCTCTAGTAAGTAAGTTTAAATGTAAATAAGAATATTGATAATCTCCATTTGTTATGACAGAAAATATGAAAAGGACATCACAGCAAAGAGAAATTTTCTTATTAGCAAGACTGTTGAACAAATACATCACTTCTGTTTACTACTTACTGAACTATTAGAACTCCACAAATTTTACGCAATTTCCTTAAAAACAATAAAGCATTTACAATGCAAACCATGAGGAATGTGCTTTCCAAATCCTCAGTGGTAGTACAGATATATTCAGATATATTGCTAACAGCGATCACTGCCTCTTAGGTGCTTACATCTCTGGAGCATTGCATCTCTAGGGAAAAGGTAAAGCAATGATGCTTAAAATCTGCTGGGGTGGGGACGGGGAGTCAGATTAAAGGAACAGCCTTACCAGGCTACCTTGACTGACTAGAATGTGCACCACCCTGAGGTACTTGGAAGACAAATAAAACAGTTATGAACCACTGCACCAGGAACAAAGAAGTTAACACAGCAGTAGAGATGCAGTCATTCCCAGAGTGGGTTCCAGAGAGTCAGTTCTAGATTTAGTTTTTCATGTTTTAGTGGTTCCCAAACCATTCGATTTCATAAATGATAAAATTTCAAAAGTAAAACTGGGGGACTCATAAAGGGTTGTCAACGTTTTTACTCAAGTAAAAAATTAAAATAAATATTCATACATGCAATGGCAGGACTTTAAAAAATACTTACATACAAATAGAAACAAAAGAGACCATTCCAGCAGTTAACAAGAAAAATACGTTTAGTTTTACAAGAAGTTCACTATCTTGTCTTTATTTTACTATGTACTAGAATTTGGTGACCAAGGTACCAGAACATTAGTTTGTAGAACAGTAATTTTTAAATTTTAGCAACAGAACATTTAAAAAAAAAAAAAATATTATCTGGCAGCTGAATGCAAGAACAAAACCCAAAGCGCAAATGGAGCTACGCTAGTTAAAGTCACAGAGGCAGATGTCTGAACCACGCCTGCTTGCACGCAATTTAAAAACTAGTAATATAGAGCAATTTCTCAAGCCTCTTCTGGTATGCTAAACATTACAGATTCTTCTGGCTAAAAAGAGAGGCAATCCCTGAGACTCTCCATGGAAACCCCAGGCTCTGTACAAGCCATGAACATTTGGTATGAGGGTGGAGGCAGATTACGGAGTCTCCAGTTGTAGTTTTGTTTTGAACAAATCTGGAAAATAAATTGAAAAACAATTTAAAACAAAAAGACTTTTAAAGAGTAAATGTAAAGTTGATGTCAGATGTTGGAATAAAAATGAAGGCCATTTCAAAACCCGCCACAGGCAGATTCAGTAGAACTGACAGTATGCTTTTTGGCCATACTAACTGAGACCAACCCAAAGACCTACTCCTGTTTTTCACTGTTGATAGATAAAACACATTGTATTAACCAACTGATAATATAAATTATGGACACTCAAATGAAGATTCACTAAAAAGAGTCCAACTATCTTATCTATGATAATAAATCTACACACATGTATTTACTTATATCTACATTTCATTTGAAAACTAAGATGACTTTGAATGACACTGAAGCAAAGCCTGATGCATTTCATTGAATGCCACCCTAAACTCAGGGGACCTGTTCATGGCCATCCTGATGAGGACATTACATAAAGCTACACTCTGCATGACCATGTCAAGCCAACATTTCTATCCATGCTAACTAAGACATGCTTCAATAAAACAGGTAAATGCTCTTTGATATTTACTTACTAATTTACTAAAAAAAATTAAAAAAATGAAGATGTGTTACTAAAGGTATTTCTTTTAATACAAGAGTAACTAAATGACTCAGAATTATATTCATACAATCTACTAATGCCAATTGTGTCTTCACAGTGGTTACAAACAATAAAGGTTATCATCTCTAAAACTATCTTAAATTGAAGTTTTAAGTTGAAAATAATCCTACCATACATCATAATCTTTTTTTGGAATAAACGTAGACTCTTATCAAATGCCTGATTAATGATAAGTAAAACATCAACACTGACCACAGTCAAAAGTGGCCACAGTCATCATCTACTATAATCTCATCATAAACCTACATGAAAAGCTGAGTTTCAAGGAAGCAGGAAGACAAGGCAGATGGGATGTGTCTCCAGACTTCTTAGGAGGCCCTACCAGAGGCCTCTTGGGACAATTTTTTCTTCCTTTACACCCAAGAGTACTTTACACCTCTTCAGGAACTTCTATTTTGCATTTAATTATTTGTATTTCAGTTATTAGCTTTGTGTCCCATCTAGAATTCAAGTCTCCCAAAGGCAAATTCCGTATCTGTTCACGATGTGTTCCCTACCTAATTGTAGGTAGGGAGAATTGTATGACAAGGGGTAATAGATAACTGGGCCCAAGACGCCTGTGAGAACCTGAACCAAGAGTTTATTTTTGAAAAGGCCACTTTTTTAAAAACTTGATTTACTCTATAAATACTAACAGATACTAACAAAATTAAGATTTCCTGAGGCTGTATCCTTTTCTAAAATTGGCTGGCTCTGTGAGAAAGCATCCTGATAATAAAATAAAAACAAAAGCATCAATTTTTACAAAGATACCAATTACTTCTTTGGTAATGTGGGTAGCAATAGCATTCTCAACAGTGGCTAGTCATGTGGGCATCCATCCCAGTAGAAGAACGTAGAGAGATTATCGCAAGTTCATTGTCTCTACTGGAAAACAATGAGGAATAGTTGTATATAATAATTGGACCATTTGCAAATCTCATCAATCTGTTAGCATCACTGCTAAACTCAGCAGCGTGAATTTATCTTGCTCCTCAAAAAGTAAAAACCTAATCATGCCCAATGATTTCACAGTTAGCAACTAACATCTTCATCATTCTGAACTCCCTAAGAGTTTCAACTTGGCAAAAATAACTCAGAAAATGTCTCTGACATAAACTGTAAATAATATTTTCTATTGTAAGTTTTAAAATTGAACAGTAACAAAATTTATTTTTATAATTAATATGGACACCAACCAAACGTGTGTGTGTATGTGTGTGTGCATATATGTATGTATGTACGTGTGTGTATATATATATATATACACACACACACATATATATATAAAAGAAACAAAAACATAAAAACCTGGCACTTTGACTCTAGACATAAGAGGACTTGGGGAGCAGACAGAAGCATAACAAACACTGCAAAATGGTCAAGAGACGGTGAACAACAAAAAGGTTAAGGAGAAAAGCATGGAGACCACTCAGAATTACAATGCAAGTGAGACAGCTGCACAAAGTTTTAATCAAAAGGTGATCAGTTAGAAAATGACCTACATTCCACTGCTTTCCTCAAGAACTAAAAATTAAGAGGTCACAGAAACAAATTAGAACTTCACCTCACTCTATTCAAATACTGTGTTTAACCCTCTAATAAACCTGCAGTAATTAAAAATTAAAACTATGCCTTTCCTTGCTACAAGCAATTAAAGTTGACAGCTACTATACTATTAAGCTCATCACACCCAGACAATCCTCACTCTTCCACAAACGAATCTACGAATTCATCATATTATTGCTATACTCTCTACCTTTTATTAAGGTAGTCAGCCATATTGCCACAAATATGCTAGACTCTGAAAAGAGGAAGTTAATAATCTGGTTAGAAGCAAAATCATCTAAGTCAAGGACTTTCATGCACAATCACTACATTGATATTTTAGCACATATAATCTGTTAACATAAGATTCTTAATATACAGTTACTTATATTGGCCTGTATTTCAATATTGTTACTATTATTAGAGTATTTTTAAAGAAAAATGTAGATATTTTCACATGTACATCTGAAAATAATTTTCCTAATGGTTATGTAACATTATAACTTTAACATGTTTTTCATATATTCAGTACAGTAACAAATTCCAGAACATTAAAGAACTGAATAAGACCTTTATCAAAAAAGTATGTCAATGAGTCAATGATAATTCAGAAATCTTGTGGAAAAGTGGGAAAGAAAACTTAATTATCTTAAGGAAAGACTAAGAATCAAAAGACAATAGATTTAATTTGAGAAACTACAGGAAATGTTTCAAAATCTACAAATATTCAGATTTGGGAATTTTATTTTTTAAAATATGATAAAGAATTATGTACAAAGTAACTTCAACCTTTATATTAAGATAAAAATTAATAAAAATAAGTATATGACTCTTAAGTTACTTCAATCGTTTTATTTCAATACATGCCATCACCAGATAAGAGTAAGGTTCATTTTATGCTTAATCCAAAAAACAGATAAAGTGGTTTCAGGAAGATGCCTGTAAACACAATGATCACCAACACCCTTGATAATGAATCAACAAACGATGTTTTTCTCCAACTAAGAACTAACTAAATTCAGACTTCCTTCAAACAGCTAACTGCAAATAGTAATTTATCAGAAGTGCATTTGCAACCAATATTGGCCTTTTTTTTATTATGTGTATTCTGAATGAGGTTATAATTCTTAAAAACTTCTAAATAAAGCAATGCACCCACATAAGGGAAACATGAATTAATAATCCGTTAGATTTAAAGTATCAGCTTGGTAAAATACATATCCAAATGCTTTCGAACTACAATAAATATCACAAAATCATGCAAAAATGTGTTAGTAAGGATGGCTGATTTTACATACTGCACTCCTTAAATAACTTCACAGCAAATTTAATTCAATTTGGAGGATTCTGCCCCAGAATATGAAATTATATTTAAAATACAGGCACATAGTTCAGTGTTTCTTAAATATTAAATTCTATTAAAATCCTTAAACTGAAGTACTGATCCCATTAAGTATTTTCTGGCTTCAGAAGAATTCCTGTAATTATACTTGGCTCTAGTAATTTACATTTAGTAGAAATAAGGATATATAAAAAAGAAGCAGGGAGAAGAAAATAGATCAAGTGACAAGGTAAGAAGCATGTATGTCCAGGAATATGATTATAAAATCATCACACAAAAGATCTTCAAAACAGATACAGGGGAAACTCTCCTACAAATGTTAAATTATTTATGAAAAGGAATTATATAGGAATCAAAATAATGTAGTTAAGCCTCAAAATATTTATACCTAATAACTGCAAGCCTAGCTACTTATAAGAGCCTTTATTTTTTTTTCTTTTACCTGCTGCTGCTGGAGCTCCTCTTCCATCAGCTATTGCTTTGGAAGAAGGATTTGGAAGCATCTGTGTATCCTCTTTTTCTGCCCTTGGACATTCATTATGGTAAGAGGAATCTGAAGCTAGTGGTGTTGTAACTTCTGAACCACGACTTAAGTCAAGAGGGAGACAGGGACCCAGCTTCTCAAGTGGCAAATGTGCAACATCAGGCACTACACAAAATAAAGAGTGTAATATAACATTAACACAGATAAAATGGCTCCATTACTATCACTGTGAATTAAAGTGTTACATAAGTTAAACAGTGCCTGGCACAAAGAAGGCATTCGATAAATATTTGTAGAAGTGCTTATAACTCCAGAAGATAAAAGAGCAGAAATTTCTTAATATTTTAATAATCTTTATCTCTCAGTTTTTTTCTTTATCTTCTTTTATGTTTGGTTCTATAGGAAATCAATATACATTACCCTCTGATACTGAAGATTCTTGCTGATTTTGAGAACTGATGGAGAATACTTTCCCATCAGTGGCTGGAGAGGGAGAAGAAACCTTTTCTACAGAATCATCAGGCATGGGTAAGGTGGCTAAACGCTGAGATCTTCTTCTCCGCTCACTATGCTTGAAAGGTCTAGGGGGATTCACAGGCTGTGGAGGACCTAGAAAAAGATCTTCAATGTTCACGAAGCAGATACATACCAAGATCATTTAAAAATTTTTAAGGAGATAAATGGGAAAAATGATTTATATTCTTCCCTCTGATGTTGTTATAAGATATCCACAAGGAATGGCAAGTTCCAAAGGTAATCAAAGGCAAAAATTGTGGCCTCATTCACAAAATGAGGCAATCAAAAATTCTAAAATCTATACTATAACTAAAAGAAAACAAAATGGAACATTAATTTCAAGTAGCTTCCCCAAGTGACAGACTACAGTTAACTTTTCTAACTGCAGGTCGTTGTGTAAACTGCCATTTTCCTTCGGGAAAATACTCTCTTTACAGCAAAATATAAAGAAAAAAATTATATATATGCCTTTTGCTACATTGCAAATCTAGAAATTCTAAGTGGGAGAAAAGGCAGGGGCATAGATGATATAACATTATAGAGTTAGTGCTGTACTTTACACTAATGTAAATAATTTTATCCCTTTATCACCCCCCAATGGAGTTTTACAAACATGTCTGGGCCTGATTCATTAAAAAAAAAAATTGAACAAAGACAACTTTGTGTATTATTGTGAGCAAATGAGGAGTTTTAAGATTATGACATTGTGTAACTTATGTTTTTTAATAAGTTGGTGAGTAATTTAGGCATCTTCTAGCAATATAAATATTTGGAAATGTCTTTTACACTTTTATATATCTTCTTTCTACATGGCATATAAACACATTTGACAAGAATAGGCAAGATTATATATGCCAATACATTCATGTTAATTTAGAAAGAGGAAGTAAGAGTGTTCTAAAGAGATTGATGTTTGGGTATTTAAGAGTAATTTTACAATCAAAACAAAAATACATGGTGATAATTTAAAAATATGAAAGAATAAAATTGCTATGATATTGTGATTATACCAAAATATAAAATAATTTCCAAAATAAAATGTTTATTAATGTCATATGACATTCCAGTGACTACTATTGACACTATTTCATGATAAATGTCAAAATGAAATGAAGCCTATTAGGAAAACAATTGAATTATGTTCCCATTCTTTCCACCTATTTATTAAAAAGAACAAAACAAAGCAAAACCTGATCAAAATGAAAAAATGATTCAGTAGAAAATATGGCAACTGAAGGAAAATAGGTTAATATGTTTGATAAAAGTCTTCTGAATGTCAACATCTTTGATTATTCTGGAAGACACAATATGGAATAGTTCATAAGGAAACGTGTCATATTCATTCTCCAATCATGTATTTCACTTGTTGCATAAAGAGAAAAAAAAAGCATCATTTACCTACTGACTTTTCAAATAACTGTTATTCATGTCTCCAACTTAGAATAATAAACTAATATGGGAAACTCAGGGTCAACACAAATCTTGTATTATTTATATATGTAGATATATAGACATATGTATTTATATAGATAGATACACCCATGTTGAAAGGTTATTTTGAAAAAGGCTGCATTAACTCTTGAAAAATTAGTACTGAAACAGTAAAATCTTTAAAAATATAATTTCAGGGGCATTCTTCTTTCATTAAAAAGATTAAACTGAAGTCTAGACTATAAATATTATAATAAGGATGAATAGAATGTATTGCAGAGGGAAGTAGTAGACAAGTGGGGACACAAAATCTACAAGAATAGTCTTAAGTAAAAATAGCTATCACGGTCTTTTTATAAGTTTCTTTTTTTTTTTTTTTTGTAATGAATCAGGCCTCTCAGTATGCTTGGATTATTAGGTGCGGAGAGTCAAACTACAGTAGAATCTGTGTTATTAAATGGTAAGGCATCTCAACCAGCAGTAAATCAGTCAGAAATGTCCATGGTTTTTGCCCCTGAAATAGTTTCAAGCCTTCCCTATCATATCCACTTAAGTTTGAGTTTTTAAAAAAGCAACTTCATAAAAATACAATATAACTACAATCAAACTGTTTTTAATGTATCTTATAGGATAAAAAACTATTTTTTAAAAATCTGTGCTCACTAGTTTTATTTATCACTGAAGAAGAAAGCTGAGATACAAGCGTCAAATCCTCGACTTGTATTAATTCTGGGGAAAGTGGTGATTTAGGGGGTTTTATACACCCAGAAGAATCTCCAGATTCATGTTTGCATTTCTTGCTGCGAGCCTTCCCTGAAGACAAAGTTGAGGATAACAGTGCAGGTTTCTGAGTGTTGGCAGAACTGCTAATGTCAGCTTCATTTTTTTTCTGACTTTGAGGTTTAGGTGAAATCGCCTGAATAAATAATAAAAAATTGATATTTTTATTTTGGCTTCTTCATTTTTGTTCTTGTATTCTATTTTGATTGTTAAGCAACTTTAGTATCCAGAAACATTGTTAAGCAACATATAACATTTCTATTACAAATGAAAAACCAAAAAGAACCCCACAAATTATTAACTAAAAGTTGAATAGGCTATCTTTAAAGGGATGCTGTCAACTTTCAGTCTAAATTAATTTTTTTAAATATATTATTCAAAATATTTTCAGAATATAAAATGGTATAGGACAAATATTTTCAGTATTAAACAGAAATTCACCCCATTAGGAACCATAATTGCCAATGACAATAATTCAATAAACAAATAACATTTTCATGTTTTAAAGGACTAGGGAATACATTTAAGCTTTCAACTTTAGATGTTTTCTTAAAAAATCATTTATCTTATTAAGTTGAATGTGGAGGTCTAAGTAGACAGTTTCCCTTTAAAGAAAGCTCTGAACAGGAAAACAATGACCAAATTAACAAAACATTATCTTTAACTCATTTTAGTGCTGAAAGCTAGAGTTTCATAAGCACAATGCATCATGAAATCAGAGCCACCAGCAATACAGAGTTAAAAGACTAAAAAACAATACAAAACAAGCAACAAAAAAAACCAAAGAGATAAAGTGTAAGTTAAAAACATTGGATTTAAAAACAAAATACGTCGCATTCTTAGATGAGAGTTTTTACCTTCTTCCTGCCAACTGATACTTTTAAAAAAAAATTAGAACTTTGTCAGTTCTTTCATAAAAGAATATTTTTATTCATTTGGCTGTAAAATTTCCTACATATGTTAAAATATGTGTGAATGTATCCATTTTTCAAAACAAGAGAAAATAGCTACACTGGATGGATTTGCAAACTATGGTGCTGAAATGCCTCTCTCTTTCTGATATACTTATCTGAGAGCAAAATATGTAATACACATTTTTTGAAAATCTCTTCTACCATAGGCCTTTATAAAGAGTGAAACTGCTAGCACTATAAACAACATGCTTGTCCCCAAGATATCTTTTTACTTCTGTATCTTGTGGAGAATAACTATCAGGTCTACGGTCTGCAGTTCTCTGGAGTATGAAAGATCATTTTCTGGGGACCATATAAATAAATAATTCTGTTCCCACTGATACAAGTCAAATTTTGGTTGGGGAAAAAAAATGCATATTTGGTATTAAGTAGGGCACCTTGAATGCTCTACAGACAGCATGTTGGACAAACCACATAAAAGGCCTGGTGTCAAGTGTCCCATTCATTCAGTTGTCATTTCTATTATTGAATTTACTCATTACAAATGTGTTTAAGTGCAGGTTAATTATTTGAAAAGGTACTCCATAAACAGATAGTATTCCTAACCTTATCATAAAAGGTGTTGCCAGAAAAGTAATTAGAGCCATTACTTGTAAATAAACAATTTTATTGTTCATCTTCACATATGTGAAAGACATCACTACAGCATCCATTACTCTCAAGTTACAAAGTTATAAAACAAGGTTTTAAAACTTAAATTAATATCTTGATAAGGTGCTTAACTTCTAAACAAGGAAAAATTAACATTGTTTTTAAAACTTACTGAATTATTATGCATCTAATGCAAGTTTTATCCAAAAGTAAATATAACATGACATATCCCTAATACAATTAAATAATCTATAATTAATAAGCTAAGAATTGGGGTTCAAGACCACAGAGTTTGAATTTTTAAAAAATATAAATAAGTCCATTAGCACAGTAAGTTTTGACTACAGGCCTGTTATCAATCTATGTCATGAATGACATTACTTTAACTCATTAGGAAACAGAGGTTAGTAACAATCGATACCTCTTCTTTAGGTCTATTGCTGATACCAATTGAGATGTAATTAAGAGCTTTATAACTCGGCTTTTTAACTATGAAGCAAGGCTAACACATAGGATAAAAATATGTTTGGTTACAAAACATTTTCACATTGAAATCAACTTGAATGACAAATAGAAAATGAGGGAATGGCATGGTGTTCCTTAAAATCTAAAATAATTTACAAGGTTTTCATTAATGATTGTTGGTCTCTTTGTTACAAAACTGGCAAGGACTCTCAAAATTTTTTAATTATGAAAATAGAAACAGCCGAGTTACACAATTTTCCTTTCTTTTTAGAAATTCAATTTCAAAACTTGGTTTTCTATACTTCTGTCTAAAGTGGGTACTGCCCTCTACACTAACTTCCACATTTAATAAGTACTTTTCACAATCACATTCACCTCAGCAGGATTGTGCATAATCAAAGATTGACATTGTAATGAATTTTCCAGAAACATTTTATTACCCAAGTCCCTGATTTATCGCACTCTGAGAATACCATAAACAGTGGTGAAAATACAAAATATTGTATAACTGGGACGCTGAATATAGTAATACACAGTAAAAAAAGTTATTTAAAATTTGGTTGATATATTGACAATAACGGCAAAGACTTAACCGTTTGATGATCACAGAAAATCAGAAGATATGATTCAATGACATATTAATCAATTTAAAAGACCCATTGATTTCATACAACATTAATGGAGGCACCAAAACAACGCACTGTTATCAAATCAGGCCTAAAATAACCCTGAAAAACTCAATACAATATCAATTAAATTTGGAGTATTTTTTTAAACGCATCTAGAGAAGAGCAAAAGATACTCATTCTAAAGTCTTCTTTATTAGGTTACTAATAAAGAAAAGTAATACAAAAAGGATATATTAAAACTACGTTAAGGCTCAGATTTTAAAACAGGAGAACCAAGGAAATCCAGTTATGGCTATTACTGTGTTCTTATATGTCTTACAGTGCCTAAGAAGTTAAGCCCTTAGAGAATGTAAAAGCATGCACAGTTCATTATGTACAAGTATTGTGGGAATCTGAAGGTAGCCAAGGCAAAATCTAGCAACTGCAACCTTCACTTTTAAATTCCTCTATTAGGTGGTTTAAAGACAGACCCTTAATAGTTTTTTAAACTCTCTTTTTTTGTAGTTATTAAAATATACATCCTAGCAAAAATGTATGGCTCATTGATCAATTCATAAAACACATAGTCAATCTAACAACACCAATTGTTACAATATAAAAGAAACTTCTTACAAAAGAAGCTTTATTAGATGTCAAAAAACCCTGTTTTAACTCACAAATGAAAAGTATTTGTGTAAGGGTCTTTTTGTAAGCTAGTTAAAGGTGATCCAGCTGGAAGCTTATACCCTGGGATGCCTGTCTCCAGACCTTCAAATTTTGGAGACAAAGGCTTTAATGCCAGTCTACTGAAATCAAACACTAATGAAGTCTGTAGTTATCTGTATATCTTGGAGAAGGCAGAGTTAAAAATATATCATCAATTAATTAGCTTCCTATTCCCATATCTGATCGAAAGGGGAATTTCAATTACGTAGATACTAGAGCTCCGTCATCATTCCAGTGGGAACCTTGAAAAAAATCAAATGCTACCATTTCATACCTGCTCCAGCATTGGAGCTGTTTCATTGTAGTCTTCCTTTTTTTCAGCACCATCCACCCCAACAGCTTTGGATGCCAACAAACCTTGAGAAAAATCGTACAGAAATTGCTTATTAGAAAAAAAAATACTGATTTACACCCTAATTAACTTTTCAAAAATCTTAGCAGCTGAAACTTCCTATACTTTTTAATATATAGGAAGTAAATAGTTTCAAATGTTTTCTTTTCAAAAATACAAATATGCTTAATGATAAGCCAAGAGACTGAATCAGGACTGAAGAGTTGCTTACATAGTTGTGTGGGTTTTTGTTTAATGTTACTCACTGAAAACACACACATGCACACATACATTTATCCTGTAAAAAGTTAAAATTCTACGTCTTAATGTCCAGATTAAGATTGCTCAGGTTGCTAATAATTATAATACAGGTTTTGTCTAAACAACTATAAAAACAGAGTAAGACAGATGAAACCCTTCCAAACATCTAGAACATAAAATATGATTTTCTGTTGTTTTACTAGCTAAAAAAGCTACCAATTCTTAAGTTCACTTAGAACCTTTCAATCTAAGCTTTATGTGTGTCCAGTTGTACCTTATCTTCTTATAAGAGTTTAAACACAGATGGATCCATTTTATGTTAAGGGAATAAAAGTGTGGGTCCTTCCTAGAACATCTGAACTTAGTATTATAGTTCATTTTGTCTATAAATGACAAAAATTTTTAGAAGTTCCAATTTTCTTTGATGTATGTCACAATTCTCAAATTAAAAAACAGAATAGGCCAGACGTGGTGGCTCATGCCTATAATCCCAGCACCATGGAAGGCTGAGGGGGGCGGATCATTTGAGGTCAGGAGTTCAAGAACGGCCTGACCAACATGGTAAAACTCCATCTCCACCAAAAATACAAAAATTAGTCAGGCGTGCTGGTGGGCACCTGTAATCCAAGCTATCTGAGAGGCTGAGGAAAGAGAATCACTTAAACCCAGGGGGCAGAAGTTGCAGTGAGCCGAGGTTGTGCCACTGAGCTCCAGCAGGGGCAACAGAGCAAGACTCTGTCTTAAAAATAGAAAAAAATATATTTTATTTGAATATATAACTGTATTATTAATTTACCAAAACATCAAAACTCTGCTTTAATAAAATATAGGCATTTACTTAGGTTAAAATTCTTTGCTAAGCATGTCAGGTACCTTCAATTAAGTATGGTTTATAAGGCCAGAACACGTATTTGGTTTTGTTTAAGGCCACCAAAATACTATTGAAATAAAACCCATTTTTGTGTCATTTCAAAGTTGTCAGGTAGCTTCAATGAAGCCCAGTTTATAGGCCTAGAACAAGTATTCTGTTTTGTTCAAGGCCACCCTGCTCATAAAAGGCCACCAAAAATCGTATTTGTGCCATTTCAAAGTTGGCCACATAAAAACTTTGCTCCAAAAAAAGCACGTTTAACAACTGACAACTTAATAGTAAACTGACTACAGCAATTATACTACATACATTACAGAAGCTGTCCACAACATATTTAATAGAAGAAAAATGGTTCCCCATCAAATGTGGTATGACATAGAGCTATCCATGAGGCAACATGCCTTGACTTTATAAGATAACTATCCTAAAGAAGTGAAGTGATCTATGTAGGAATTCACATATTAAAATTATATTCTTGGGCCCAGCACAGCAGCTCATGCCTGTAATCCCAGGACTTTGAGAGGCTGAGGCAGAAGAATCATATGAGGTCAGGAGTGTGAGACCAGTCTGGCCAACGCGGTTAAACCCCATCTCTACTAAAAATACAAAAATTAGCTGGGTGTGGTGGCACACACCTGTAATCCCAGATACTCAGGAGGCTGAGGCACGAGCATCGCTTGAACCTGGAAGGTGGAGGTTGCAGTGAGCCGAGATGGCACCACTGCGCTCCATCCTGGGGGACAGAGTGAGACTGTTTCTAAATAAATAAACAAATTAAAATCTTAAAGTAGTACTCGAGTCAAATTCTAAATTAGGCAAAAGATACCTTTCCTTTATTGGAAGGTGAATACCTAGTACTCAGATTATACTTTAAAATAAAAAAGGCTGAGTGTAAGACAATGAGTTTGATACATCTATGATTAGTATTAAAACTGGTATCTAAGGTCCGGTGTGGTGGCTCATGCCTGTAATTGTAGCAGTTTGAGAGCCCAGGAGTTTGAGACCAGCGTGGGCAACATAGCAAGACCCCGTCTCTATATTAAAAAATAAATAGAAAACAACAATAACAACAACAACAAAAAACCCTGGTATTTGTCCCAGTTTGAGATTTAAAAAAAAACAAAACAAAACAAAAAAAAACCTACATAGTTTGTTCCAGTCTCATACTGTATCAACTGTATATAAACAATTTTACAAAAATAGTTTTAATCCTAATTATATTCTGAACATATTCTTACATTACTGAAAAAGATACAGTACTGAACATTTGTCTAACATTCAAAGCCACATTCACTAAGTTTTTATTCTCCAGCTAATGTTTTTAAGGATCAATAAACTATTGAAATAAAAATAATTAGAAAATCAGCTTCTTATTTTGCAGGAAACTGAGTAAAAGTTCTATTTCTAAAGGCTATTCAAACAGGACAAATTTTGCTATTCAATATATTATATATATTCTGTTTTGTTTCCTTTCATAGAGGTGGTAGAAATAGTTTTTAATACTCAATAGATGAAATAGATCACAAACTGAAAATAGGTACCACAAGTATTGAAACAAAATAATTCACCCATAACCTACAGATTTATATTAGGACATTACAGACCCAGTTTATTAAAATCCATTTCCATTAATGGTTTGAGAAGGAAAAATAAAGTGCTGTAATGTGTTCATAAAAAGTAATGAGATTTAGGAAAAAACTACTTAAAATTAGATTTAAAAATGAATACTTGGTTATCCAGAGAATTTAAAAGCCCAGGTATGATTAATAAAGTCTTTTTTATGCTTTTACATACACACCAACTTACAAAATAGCTATTAAATATAAACAACAAAATGGAACAAATAATAAAATAGGTACTTGAGAGAATTCTGACTACTTCTGCCTTAAGAGGCAGTCCAAAATCTGTTATGTTGACCTGCTAATATTCCAGGAAGAAATGCAATATCCATAGAAAATGAGAAAAATGAGAAGAATTAATTGAAAGGAAATTATCAGCAAGTACCTATTAATTATCAATATATTACTAACAGGCCCTCTTCTAGAAGAATACACCTATGGGATAAAATTGCCCCATAAGAATGCAATATGGTGCTTCAAGAAATTATTTAGAAATTAGGTAAAAGAAGAATATCAAATAGTCATTAGTTCCATCCACCAACAAAGTCACAACTTCCCAGTATTCTATATTAGCTAGAAAATACACAGTTGGTCTCTTCCTGCCAATAGGAATAAGTAGAACAGAGGCTAGAGCTCCCTGGAATGGCAAAGGGGAACAAAGAAAGAGTAAAGTGATTAAATTCTTGGTCTACTTTTCATCCAGATATTTCAAAACACAATCCTCTTGCTGGGACTAAGAATCAAATATTCTTGATATTATTATCAATAATATACTACTGGTCAATTCAAATTTCAGGATTTAAAAATTTTTTTTAATTCTTAAGTTACAGAAACACACCTAAGCTGGCTGAAATTCCAGGAACTCTTAGAACCTATGAGAAATAGACCATGCAGCACCAACTGCTGATGTTTTTTCCTTTACTCCCTAGACAATCTGCAGTTTTAAGTCTAGTCATTTTCAATTTGTTTACAAATTTTTTCCAAAAGTATGGACTACTAATTTTCTATGTAAAATTGTTTATTGCAAATCAGTATGTATTAGCCATATATGATAACAGCTATCAATAAGGTACACTACATAATGAAAAATATGAACCTGGAAGAGTGTGTGTGTGTGTGTGTGTATATATTGTACAGCATATGGAACATGAATATATGTGAAATAGGTATATGTGTATATATGTATATACATACATACGCATTCCATATACTGTACAACTGTATTTTCAATGTCTACCTATTTGGAATCTTTCAAAAAAGCCATCCTTTTATGACTCTCTATACAGAAATCAAGTTTAAAATCATCACATGGTATATATGTGGCAAAATGAATAGAAAAAATGATAAATACACGACTTAAAGTTTTCCAACGGCTGGTCCACTTATTTAAGCTAGAACTCTTTAAAAATAAAATAAAATAGAGGAGAGAAATACAGCACAGCAGGCTGCCATGATCCCAGCCTCAATCCTCTCAGTAGTAAAAGGACAAAAAGACAAATACAGATGGGCTTGATAAATTTAAAATATACCATAATGCCATGGCAAAATTACTTTTTTGTATTAGTTCTCATTTATCTTTATAAACTATAAATGAATTTACTGTTAAAAGGCAAGCCTGAATTTCAACTATTGAAGGTGATCTTACAATATCTATTGTCTTTTTGCATGACATAGTTGCAACATGAAATCAGAAATAGATGTAGAAAGATGAACTATTAAAAAGATTACAACACACTTAAATTTTCTGAGTAAATAAAGAGAAAAGATCATAATGGCTTCACATTCATAAAATCATATGCTTTGCTGCTGCTGTCAAACTATAACCTATTCATTTGAGACTCCCAAAGGAACGTGAAGAGAAAATCCCTCCACGGAAGGGAAAGGTGTTACTAAGCAAGCAGTATTACAACCTTGAGGCACATGGTAAAATGGTACTTTTTTTCCTTCACTACTGTCTTTTCAAGGCCATGGAGAAATAATGCATCATTGCGGGCTCAGCTGAGTTTTTCTGTTATGGCTTTTTGGTTTTTTTACTTCTTTAAACATTGAGCTTGAATCTCCCAGTAAGGCGTATGTAATACTATATTGACTGAAACTATTAAAAGGAGATTATCCAAATTGAAGGAAAAAAAAAAATGAAGCTGGAAAGCTGGCAGCTGTATCGTGTCAGTGTCACCTCCGTCTTCTTTGATCTTGACTCCTCCAATAGTGCTGTTTCAATCTTTGTATCACAGGAGTTAGAAATACTATTCCAATTCTGCCCAGTACATAGCAATGGGTTCCACATTTTAAGGCAAAACTGAAGTCTCATGCCATAAGAACAATCACTTAGAGAACACGTGGCTTTCTCCAAGGTTAATAGTTTACAAGGAAAAAAGTGTAACAGTTTAACTGATTTAAAATATTTCCTGTTCTGGAGCCAAATATATCCTTTATCAGAGACAGGCATGAAAATAATATATACAAATGGAAAGAGACTAAATATTCTCACCTGCTGAAACCAATTATTATCACTTAGATGAACAATATAAATAAAATGGTTGATCTAAACAACTCTTCAGCTCCAGAGTCATCTTTCAGCTGGCTTCCTCTCCTCAGAAAATGGTCAAAATGTTTAGTTTACATTTATTCCTAAAATCTGACCATGAAATCAAGTTTCTTCAAGTTTAAATGAATGCCAACAAAGGTTTACACAGCTTTATTAGGCCAAAGGCACTAAAAAAAAGGTATGTCCTTATAATAAGAACATATGACTAAATCATGAAAATATTTAAACTCCACTTTTAACATATACTCAGAAAAAGTAAATATGTTCACTATTTCTTTTGAAGACTAGTATCACTAGGCTGAACAGACCATGGACATGGCAGGATGTAGTATGACTGGCCCCAATTCTAATCCTTCAATCCCCTCTTCCATGAACACTAACCAGGCAAGAATTTTCTAATAGCCTAGCACTGCTATTTCCTAAACTACAGGAAAGCATATGGAAATAAGCCCAGATTCTAGAGACTAACCTGAAGAATAGAAATTTAAAAAAAAAAAAAAAAAAAACTTATAAAAATACTTTTTTATCAGAAATTCAGAAATTAACAGATTCAGGAAGTAAATGTAAGTCATTTTCCAACCATATACGGTACCCTCCTTAAGTAAAACTGGTCAATTATAAGAATGTATGAAAAAATTTAGAACCTCAAACACTGTGTTACCTTAAGTTGACAAAATAATTCTTCCAGAAACTACTACTACCACCAATGTAATTTAAAAATGACTGAGCTTTGTAGTATTTGTCCTTATCAACCCTCACAACATCCCTGTGAGGTAGGTAGAAGATATGTGATATTTTTCACATTTTACATCAGAAAAAGCTGACAGTGTTGAAAGACATTGAGCTTGTCTTTGTTATTAACAGGTCCATGATATTAAACCAAAAGATGCATTTTATTTTATTAAAAACAAATTACTCTAAAATTATAAACATTCCATTTCCCCCCGCAAAAAAAAATCATTGTCGTTTACCAGTAATCTTGTTAAGGCGAGCTCTCTTTGCCTGAAATGAGTTGCCTTGATTATTTTTCCTCTTGTTTGATAATGTGCTCTCTGGCTGTGGAAAGATCATCTTTGGAACGTTCTCTACATGAAGTCCTACTTTTAATAGAACACATATATGAGAGTTTATCTAGAATCCAAAATTAAAACACATGATTTTTTAATAGCAAAATAGTAACAATGCTTTGCACATTAGTTTAATCTACTTCTTGATAAAGACCTTTGAAAACCACAAATCCCTCCAGACTAACATATTGGAATAAAAAGACTACTAAAGTAGTTATTCTTAAAGAAATGCAAGAAGAAAATGACTTACTGCTTTTTCCATATTACATATTGAAACACACATAGAAGCATTTAAAGGTTGCAGAAAAAACACAAAACAAAAGAAAAAAATCTCAAACAAAAATCTGCTACCAAGAAGTTACAAATCAAAATCTCAACCTATTTCTATTCAAGAATGCTGAGGGCATCCAATATCAAGTAACCCATACTACACTATTAATTTTCAGGTCTATCTGTAAGATGCTAAAAAAGTTAGCCATTATATTTTACTAGGGAAAAAGCCTAAAAATTTAATTATACATTCAAAATCAAAGGAAGCCAAGGGATTTGACTTGTTCACTAATGAGTTTACCAGTGTCATAAGGAATTAACATAAGAATGTATTTTGTACCAAATGTTTCACTAGATGTAGGCAGATCTTCCTTCTTCTCTACGTCTGGTGTGGCTATACAAGTTGAAGTTTCTTCCTTCTTTGAAGGTACTTTAAACCACTTTCTCTCATCTTTATCCTTATCTTTATTGCTGTTGGCGCTGGTTCGAGGTTTACTCCCTGTTTTGTTCTTGGCTGCAGCTGCAGCAGCTGCTTTGACTAAAGCTATCCAATCCTCCAAAGGAAAAACACAAAACATGTGAAGTATTAAAAATGAATTAAAATGTAATTACATTTATAAAAATATGTGTCACATTTTCAAAGCTACTTTCACATGTAACCACACAGAGAGATAACAATATTTACATGATAGCTCATCAACATGGTAGGTTATCAAATTTAATAATCAAACGGTTAGAATGTATAACCTCTCATAAAACAGCAGAGGAAACCTATGGCAGATAAGGAATACTACATGACATTCTACCTTAGTATTTTAGGGCTTAAATGTTGCATTCCATCACTTTTCCATAATACAAAGGACTAGAAGAGAAAAATGCTATCTTGAATAGTCTACGAAGATTAAGAATAGTGTATTCCCACCTACCAAAATTACTATGCCTTATTAGGACAAAGGTACCATTCAAATTACAGTCAATCTCATAGAAATCAAGAAAGGTATGCCTTTTATTATTTTCTAAAGCTACTGAAATTCAGATAGCAATTTATCACAACAGCTTAATAATACTGATGAAGAAGAAAAGAGCTCCACTGACCAAGGTAAAGCAACCACTGTCAGAACTCCACATTAATTTCTCTTCCTATACAACATCCTAGGTCTCTGTTTGGTACCACTCTTCTGAGGTGCAAGTATTTATTTTTCCTGTGTTAATTTAGTTTGTTGCTAAATACATTTTACTATTGTATTTTTAACTAAAAATGTTTATTATAAAAAATATAAAAAGGTGTAAACAAGTATACAGTGGTCCTGACATTTTAATATTTTCACAATCAAAATGTTTTTAAAACAAATATAAATATCTCTACAGAGTCAATCTGCTGAGGCCACTAAACTGTGTCAAATAGACTACTAATTCAGATTCTCTCAAAATATATTAAATCCCTAGTCCAAGCAACTAAAAATTTCACAACATCAAATGAATTTAATTCATGGTTTACATCAATATAAGCAAAACAGGTAAATAAAATTAAGCAATGAACAATGTAGGATAACACTGCCTTAAAAATATATGGTGAAAATAAAAGGCATTAAAAAAAAATCTGTATTTCTAACTCTTTCGCATGATTGAAATTAACTGAAAACATCATGTGATTGCACTAAACACATTTAATCACTAATTTTCTTTTTTGGTTTGTTTGTTTTTGTTTTTGTTGTTGTTTTTTTTTTTTTGAGACAGAGTCTCAACTCTGTCACCCAGGCTAGAGTGCAGAGGCACGATCTGGGCTCACTACAACCTCCACCTCCTGGGTTCAGGTGATTCTCCTGCCTCAGCTTCCTGAGTAGCTGAGATTATACCCTGTCCTATATGCCAGGTACTAGGCTAAGAATTCAGGAGACCACAACTGTTAAAATGCTGGTCCTGTCCATAAGGAATTGACAGATAAATAAAATTAGCTACAATCCAACGTGACAGGATAGGTACTAGAGTAGTAAACAAAATACTATAGGAGAACAGAAAAGATTGATTTTGACTGAAGAGAAAGACAAGTGGAAAATGACAGATGAACAAAACCCTAAAGATATGCAGAAATTTGCTACGGATGGGGTAGCGGCAAAGGAGAAAAGGTTACTCCAAGCAAAAGGAAAAACATTAAACAAAGACAAGGAGTAAAAGTGTACAGAAAAGTGAAAGTGATTGAAGATTCAAGGAGCAATATGGGTAGCTAAGAGCAGTATGGCCAAATTGAGCTTTGAGACTAACATTTAAGCAATGAGAAAAGAAGTCACCATCAATGAAAAAAAGAAGGAGAGAGAACAATCAACAAAATGAGAAGAGAAACAAGAGTAAGTACAATCAGACAAGCAAAAGGAAAGTAAAGTGTTACTGTATATGCCACAGACATCATATGTTTGCAGACCTATTAAGAGTAGAGCATTAAATTCTGGCTTCCACATTGTGGGGAAAATTTTAACTTGTTAGAATTGCTGGAAAACACCAGAAGTAGTTTCCATTCCAAGTTGTTTTCTACCTCCAATAAAGAGAAAACTAAAAAGAGAATCATATCACACCTTTTAAAATTTAAACATGTTTTTTAAATGCTTTTTAATCATATGACTTGCATGGGAATCACTGTAGCTGTGTGATTCAAGAACTCTCCCATTGTTTTTCTCCTTTATTTTTATGTTTTTTTTATTTTGTGTTTGCTTTTGTGTTTATTTATACAAATTTATGGGATACATGTGAAATTCTGTTACATGTATGTAACTAGTAGTGATCAAGTCTGTGTATTTAGGGTGTCCATCACCCAAATATAATACAGTTTTATTAAGCACAGTCACTCTACTCTGCTATCAAACACTGAATTTACTCCCTCTATAGAAAAGCTTCGTTGTCAAAAATAACTGAAGTGTAATCTTTTCATGAACTATAACTAATAATGATATGTTTCCAAGCGCTTTGTAGATAAAAAGGTATTGCACTCAAAAGGGCATTGCGTTTGGAATCAGAAACTCTGGGTTAACGGAATCACTTTGTTCAGAACGACTGAGTAAAATTTTCAGTCAGTCACTCAATCCTGTAACATCTGAATTCTTCAAATGTGAAGCAGAAATATTAGCCATATCTATGTCAAAGGATCTACTAAAAGACTCCAATGAAACAATACACAGAAAAAAATATTTTATAAATATTAATAGCAAAGGACCTTTGAGCCAACCATTAACACTCGTGAGTTACAACATAAATTCTGTATCAGCACACCCTCAGGAAGGAAAATCAAGAGAAAAAGCAAGTACTTGTGTTACAAGCCTCTATATTAAAAATATAATGGCTCAATCTCTCACCCTGTAATTATTACTGCTCTTATTAGGGTAGAAAACCACAAGGAACAAGAAAGTATCTCGTAAGATGAAGGAATCAATCCTCATCCTATGATATATGTCAGTTTCATAGCTATTTATGTATCAACACTACCATTCCACACAAAATTATGTGGAAGAAGAAAAAAATGTAGGTAGGGAGAAAAAGAGGGGATCTTATTTTAGGCTGTTAACGTGTCTACCATTATTCAGTGAGAAAAATGTCTACAGACACAGTGTTAGAAGGACTACGTCGCATTCACTGTAATACTAAAAGCACCTTGCATTCACTGTAATATTAAAAGCTCCTTAAAGTGCTCAAGCTAACCTCTTAATAATGCAAGCAGCAGTTTATGCAGCATTAACCAACTGATTCAAAGTAAAAAACAACAGCATTAAGACTTATTTAGGCTTAAGAGTATTAATTAATCTGGAGGTTTGCACATACAAAAGTGTTATTAATGTCACATTTCGACAGGTTCTACAGAAAGTTTAAGAAAGAGCATTTCCAGACTGCATTAATTTGATGCACAATTCTTTGCTAGCTCAATTTAAAAACTATAAAGAAATTCTCAATGTACTCAAAATCTAGAAGATAGCAAGATAGGCCACCCCTTAGTTTTGGCCAAATAACACCTGATTTGGCATATTTTCTTAATGAAGGCAAGTCAAAAGCTTGTTAGGAAAAAGCAACTCATAAAATGGGCGTCATTTATAAAACGCAATTCTACAAATATTGTTAATGTTGTTGTAATTAAGCATTATAAAGAAAAATGAAAAATTAAAAGAAATATGCTACTATCCAAATATTAGTTCAGTAGTTTTGTATCTTGGCACTGATCTTAATGTTATAATACACCATAGTCTGACTAAGGAATCACTACTTATTAAAAACAAACATCCCTAATATCCAATAAATTTAATTTTTATAACCTGTAATTTTATGACAAACCAAATTGGCTCAGTGTCCCACTTTAAAAAAAGAAAGTTTTAAGGCAATAATACCAATGTCATTTCATGAGCATCTGATCAACCTGAATAACAAAATAATTGTTTTAAAGCAAAAAAAAAAAAAAAAAAATTGAGACTTTTGTTTAAGCAGGTATATACTAAACAATGTTCCCAACATTTTAATCAATCTATGTAGTAACCAAGAAATCACACCACTGAATGCTTAAAAGAACACTTTATTTATATATACATGTGGGAACACACAAAGCCACTTCCTGATCAAAAGCATTTTCATTTTAAATTGCATTTACATGTTAACTAGAGGAAATCTGCTTGCTAATCATTTCATAATTAAATTTTCGAAAAACAGGTAATTTAAAAGAATCACACTTATTTCTTCATAATTTTTTTAATGTGTTGGATATACATTTCTAGAGCATTAAACATTTACGCTTGACTGAAGCTGACCAGGTAATTTCAACACATTTCAGAATGAGTTTTCACTGCATGGTTTGAACAAATACGTAGCATATTTCCATATTAGACATTTTCACAGACTACTTTCAATTTCTTAAGAATAATTGTAGGTCCAGGTGCTGAAAATCCCAAATAACAGCAGAATATAAAGGAAAATATTTTAAATTTCTAATGGCACCTTTCTTTCCAGTATTTCAGAAAACATAGCCAACAAATGGAATTGTGGTTTTACCTCCACCCAAGATTCTCCTTCCAATGCTTACCGTCCATTCTTGCTTTGAGCAGTGACAAAGCATACAATACACTGCTTCCACCATATGACTCAGAAAGCCCTACCTGAAACAGCCTACAGAGTGTCAGGTAAGCGCCTTTTAAAGGAAAATGAATGACTATGATTTGTAGAAGGAAAGAAGAAGATAAGAACTCAATGTAAAATTTTATATTAAAAATTTTTAACTTTCTAAATGACATTATATACCAGGAAAAACAAAACAAAATTTTTTAAAAAAAAGGCACTTACCTCACTTCCCATAGACTGGTTACACGATCCAGCTGGGTCGATAGGACAACACCAGCTTAGTGGATGCTGGGATTTCACCTGGAACAGAAACTAGTGACCTATAACTTTAGCAGGTCTAAAACCAAAGAAGCAAAAATCAAGTGTATAATTTATTTTACAGTCTAAGCTGCTTTTTCTTGCTGCTATTTGGGGCTATCAGCACATAACCCTACAATTAGTTCATATAAAAATATATCTATGTATAAATATGTTTTGATCAATCATCATTCAAGAAGATATCCCTTTGGGTAGCCAGGAATACTGAACACTCTTACCTGCCCCTTAGCATCCTCGGGCATGGCTTTAATGTGCATTCTTTTTAAACAACGAATTACTCCATCATAAAACTGAACTGTAAATGTTCCTGAAACAGGAGCAAGTCAGAATCATTAGAAAATATAATTCAATTTTACAGCAACACTTGAAATCTAACAAGTAATGATCTGTATAATAAATGCTTTGGAATGCAAAAACTACAAACATATACTCCTGTTAAGGACTCCATCAAGTTTAAGTTTACTTTCTCCCTCCCTCTAGAAACAACTCTGAATTCCTGTTTCCCTTCAAAAGTACACAAATTAAGCCTTGATAAGTTAGTTCCATGTAACTCTGATTTTTACTAAGGAATTTGATAATTTATTTTGCAATATGTCAAATGCTTAGACTCATAGCTGACAAAAGTAAAAATTATTACTTACAAAAATATATACTATTTCCATAGGAATTACCATTTGCTCTTTAAAGGTTTCTCTCAAAAGAAGTAATACAGAGAAGGAGCTGATATACAAAAAAAGATCATTTGTCCTGGAAAAGATTATTCCTTGGGCAATAATAACAAACTGAAAGAATTATAGATTTCCAGATATTAAAGCTAGAAAAACTTTACAAACCGTCTAGATTAAAGTCCTCATATGTAGCTCAGAACACTGAACTCTAGGGGAAGGCTAAGTGCTACACCCAATGGCATTCACCTAAGCGACAGTGCAGCCATAACCAATACTTCCGATCTCATCTAGTCATCCATGTCTTTCCTACAAACTCATCCTACTTGAAGGACTCAAGATTTTGTCTATTATGAAGCATATTCATTTTTTGTTACAGATCTCATGCTTTCAAGTCAATATATGTCAGTACTATTAGAAGATATAAATTATGTATAATGTTCTACTTAAGGAAATTCAAAGGTTTTCCTGTCATTTCCTAGATAAAAGTTCTTCTACCAACTCCCAAATGAAGGCAGAGTCCCGCTTTAAGTAAACAGATACTTGGCTTTTATAAAATAATTATAAACAAGAAATGTATCAATCATTACTAATGTCTTTGGAGTTGGCACCAAAGACAGTCATATATATGTGCAAAGAATTTTTTTTTTGTACTTTGAATAACACCATTTGATTTTATATCTTTCTATAATCAGCATAATGTTGAATTTCACAGATATAAAGATTTAAATTCAAGTTATGTAAACAATGGAGTCGGTGAATAGCAAGGATGTAAAGACCTGGAAATATTTTGAGAATGCCAAACTCTATGTACACCTTGCACCCCCCTCTTCCCTGCAACTTTCCATCTTCCTTCTTCAATACAGCGTTCTAGGAAAACTCAGCATGCACACCAGACCATATGGGCATTAACACCTCTCTGCCTTTGCTTGTGCTATTTCCTCTGTTGTGATGCCTTTCTGCTCTCCTTATGTCTATCTAAACCCAAGTCCACTCTTCAAGGACCATCCCCAAGATGAAAACTTTCCCAATGACTCCAGTACACAGACTGGCCCCTTTTCTTCACTTCTATATGCTGTATTACAAATGCCTAAATGTTGACAATTGTTCATTTTGTTTTGCTCTTACACTGAATGGACAGCTTCTTTTGCCCTTCTGATTTTTGTTAAGGTGGGTAGGAGGCAGGCACATTCACCACGTGGGGCATAAAGAGATCACAAAATTAATACCTTTCAGAAAACAAACAGTATCTGCCAATATTTCACTATGTGTTCACTGAAACTACTCTTGAAATGGCAGGGACCACAATCAGTATCATCACTCCTCCACTAATATAAGCTGAATTTTCTATATTAAATGCCTGTAGATGAAAGGGATAAACAATGACAGTGGTTTTCTATATTAAATGCCTGTAGATGAAAGGATAAAGAATGACAGTGGTTTTGTTCTGAGTGTGTGTGGCATGTGTGTACTTGCATCTGCACACACAACAGGAACTTTAAGCATGGGAGGAAGGTCCCAAAGCTCTTAGAAACTGTTACCAATTAATGTAGAAGGCAATGACTGTTTAATTTTACTTTGTTTGGGGTACCTCCTATTATCCAACAGAATAGATTTTACTTCTTCCTTTACTTCCACAAATTGTTACTGACTGTCTACTGTGTGCAAGGCTCTGGACTAGACACTCAGGAGGCAATGTGAGTAAGACTTGGGAATGTAAGCTCCGTAACACAGCTCCACAGAGGTGTAAGTGCACAGGGAAATGCAGGCCCCACTAGAAAAGGAGAAATAGCCTGCACACCTAACAACTGAGATGTCTCTTACATCTTTCTGTAGGAGTAACCAGTGGTAAGAAAACCATAGCCATACTCATGGTTTCAATTCATTAAAACAATACATTGGATTAAGGTCTTTATAAAGTTATATTATAATTTCTAGCTAGACTACGATGACTTATTTTTTCCCACCTAACGTTCCTTAATATATCTCTGTTTTCCTCTTCTATCTTCTCTTAGCTCCTATTTTCTCTCAAGTTTGTTGTTAGATTAAATCCACAGCACCCAACACCTCCAAACAAAATTCAAATTCTTCAGCAAGATTACATGACACTTCATGTACCAATATTTGGCTCTCTCCAAGCTGTACTCCAGCTACTCTATCACCTTTAAAGGAATGCATCATTCTAAACAACCTGCAGTTCCTTAAAATGAGATGGCATGCCTCTCCCACTTCTATTATTTTCCATAGATTTCTTCCACCAGAAAAGCCCTCTGATCACTTCTTTAGCTAACTTAGTTGTCTTTCAAGACTCAGTTTAAAGGAAATGTCCCCTTACTTAGATCAAATGCCCTTCTTGCCAAGAAGCTGTCACTCAATGTTTGTTTCTTTAGTAATAACAATGAATAGAGAAATCCCCCTTATCCGCGATTTCACTTTCCACAGTTGCAGTCAACCGCGGTCTGAAAAGGAGTGAGTACAGCACAGTAAGATATTTTGCAAGACAGAGGTGAGAGAGAGAGGAAGGAAGAAAGAGAGACCACATTCACAAAACTTTTATTACAATATTTTGTTGATTATTCTATTTTATTATTAGTTATTGTTGTTAACCTCTTACTATGCCTAATTTATAAATTAAACTTCATCGTTCATATACATGTACAGTATAGGGAAACACACAGGATATATAGAGTTCAGTAGTTTCCAAAGTTTCAGGTACCCACTTGGGGTCTTGGGATGTATCCCCTGTGGATAAGGGAGGACTATTATAAGTGGTCAAGTTTAACAAATAACTGTAGTAGAAAATTAATGTATTACTGACTTAAAAAAATACTTGCAAGTATTCCATAACTTTTTAAATGAGAAATTAAAAAAAAATATTCAGGTATGTTTTCAATAATAATTTAATTATTACTTCTCACAACTTTCCAAATTAATCAGCATATGCATTATGTTTTAAATTAATTATCTGTCCAATAGGTTTCCCAGTCTTACACAACACTAACACACCTAATTTCTGTGTTACTTTCAGCATTTTTGATTACTTAAGTAACTTTGGCTCAGTATCTAATATTCTAAAAAATGGGCACAAAAAGCTACTAGAAAAATTAACTCAATAATCTATAGAAATTAATGATAGGAGAGCAGGGAGATACACAATAAAGGAAATCCTCTAATTGGTAAAAAGTCCAGAGTCTTTCCTCAGAAAATAGCCCATGTGTTTCACTTGTGAATTAAACTGATTTGAATTCCCTAAATCTTTAACCTTTCCTCACACTCTGGTTAGATGCTCATAAATGTAATTTGGTCACAAACTAGAAACAGAGAAATAGAAATAAAATGCATATAAGCCTGTGAATTGAAAGTTGAAAAATTTTAACCAACTATTTTCATCTACTAATTTAAATACTACTTAGGTAGCAAATCATGTGGCATTTTATTCTCGACAACATATAACATATTAAATGCTCCCCAAAAAAGAGTACTTGCAGAAAATTTGTTCAGTAAAATATAAAACAAAGTTATACATGATTACATAATATATACTAACTAAAATTTAAAATATAGTGAAATTTTACTATTAATCTAATTTTAAGTCTCAGATCATTTCAAACACATACCTTCTTTGTTAATTGCTTCAATCTTGGCAGGGTAATAGCGACAGTCTGTCCAACGAGCCAGAACTTCTTCTCCAGCTTTAAAATCCTATTTTAAACAACTTTTAAGATCAATTCCATGTATATTAAATAAGCACTTCCTTAACAAAAACAGGCTTTTGTAAAATTTAACAGATTCCTTTTAAAATATCTCATTAAATAGCCAGCAAAACTAGCAAACAGAAAAAACCTGCTACTTACAAAGAAATCTTCCTCATCTTTTAGCCCTTCTTTTCTTAGTGCCGGTCTCTCAAGGGGTCGTAATCTATTGCTGTCCCAGTAAATCCACTCATCATAACGATGACTCCAGCGCTCAAAATGGACCAACATCTTGCCCTCTTCATAGTCGATTTTTTCAATTCGTGATGGATACCTCAAAAATCAAAACACTTCATATCAAGAGAAAATCTTTATATCTGTTTATACAAAGTATCATAGAGATAGCTGAAATGTTGCTTACCATCAAAACCATGAACAATAAATATGTCCATATTTTAAAACTAACCAAAAAAGTCTGATTTTATTGTCTTTTTAAATGATAGTCTTCAAGATCTCAATAAATTCCTTGATATACTCTCAGGACAAATATAAATGACTGCATTGCTTTGTGAAGTAATGTGGTAACATACAGCAAGAACCTTAAACATATTCCTACATTTTTTGACCCAACAATTCCAATTCTGGAACTGTATACAGAAAACATTATTTATAATAATAAAGTGGAAACCGTCTAAATGTATGGTTGGAAAAACTGAAGACTGTCTAGAGCTATACAAACAATATTTCACTGAATGAAATGTGGTCACTGAATGTGGTATTTACAAAGAATTTACAATATGGGGAAAATGTAAAAAACAAGCACTATATTTAGCAGAAATATAAATATGCAAATTTTGTCTAGTAAAAAGTACATCAGCACGTACACTGTCTTTATACGACATAAGCTCAATTTATTCTTATTTTTCTGTGTTTACTAATATTTTATAAAGAGCATCGATGATGGTAAGGACAAGCTCAGTAAAACCTTAGATTTAAAAATATAAAATATTTCATTGTTCTGTCTTCACATGTGACAATTCTATAATCCCAAAACAGGAATTAGTTAACTCGAATTTTTTTACAAGGAAAATTGCTTCGTCATTTTTAATGTACTGTATTAAAATGTTGACCGATGACTTATTTTTTTTTAAAGTATGATTAAATAACATTCAGAACTCAATAGCAGCACATGGTAGATGATTCAGCCATACAGTTTATCCCATATTCTTGCTAGCTTTTGCTAAACTCAGAATCTTTGTTTTCCCTGCGGAAAACTACCTTTAAACATAAAGTACAATGGACTTTATATAACTTTGAAATGTTGGAACTGATTACTATATACGTTACAGCTCAGTCACACTATTCAGTTTTTTAGACATTTCAAGGATCATTCTCTAGCAGAGCTTCTTCCTTGACATTCAACCCCACTTTGATCTAATGGTATTAAGCTACTTGGATTTTCCTCAAACATACGTTGCTCTGTGTCAAGCATTCGTGCTGTTCTAGATTCTATTCTTTCAGCAGAGCCCTAAACCACCCTTCCCTTCCTTTGTACACAAATCATTGCAAACTTGGTGAAACACAGAGAAGTGCTCGTGTGAAGGCTTCCCTAACTCCCATGCTGCTGAGCTGTACGTCATCTCTGCACAGGTTCTCAAACTGGGTGCTGCAGAACATTTATATCTCTTGGGACACTGATATGGGTGGCACCAAAAAAAAAAAAAGGGTCTTGTTGACAAAAAATCTAGGGAATTAATGAATTTAAAAAGTTAGGCTGCGTTCTTTATCGAAAGACTTCTTGGTGCTGCCAATGAGATGGAGATAAAGCATTCAGTGTTACCAGATTCAAAGTAATATGTAGCCCCTTTTATCATGAAAATGTATTAATATTTCTGAAGATAGCAGACACCTAAGGAAAATGAGGTTAGAAATGCCATTGTGGCCTGTGAGCTTCTGGAGATAACTAAGTCATATTCACTTTTATAGTTCCCAGCACCCAGCTCTATAACAGGACACATAACTGCTGCTCAGGGAATGTTAGCAGGAGTAAGAAGCAGCTTTAAAGAAAGGCAATTTGCTCATTTCTTCAGAACTAAGAAGGCAATTGACCCAATTATAACCTTGTTAGATCTCAGTCTTTTGGGGGGAGTAAGTATAGGTGAGGGAAGACCTGTATTAAAGAAAGACATAAAAACAAGAAAACTTAAGAGATGAACATACTTCCTGAGGTGGACACACCTGCCTCACCCACTTAGAATCAATGCTATAATACTTGTCTTTTGCAGTGTTGCTCTGGTTTTGTTGTTGTTGTCTTGGTTTTTAAAACATAAAAATTGCCAATAGCATTAAGAAAAACATAGAACAAGGTTGTTCTTTACTTTTCAACATTCACTAGTCACTAAAGTACTATAAAGAGAGCTTCTCTCAATTATAAAAATTGATAAATTTCTCTCAAAACATAAAAGCCTCTAATTTCATGTGCTTAATTTGTCCTTACATTTACATTTTGAATAAAAAAAATAAGGAGTTTATTCTTTAGGTTCCTTCAAATTCTAAATGTACACAACTCCATATATTTGAAACATTTCTCAAAGTGAGAATAGTCCACAATAACAAGGTTAAACACATCTTTATTTTCACAACATGATTCAATTTAGTAAAGAATCAGCACCTAAGGGGTTTTGAATAATTTAAATCTGGATTGCATTTTAAAGTGACTTATGGTTTCTCTAAAATATTTAACATTCTTCTGGCTGAGATGCCTGATGCAACAACCAAAATGAAAATTATGTTCTGGGGATCCTTTTTAAGATAAGTCATAGCATTCTGTACTCTCTACATAAATAACTAGTAATTGATACATACACTTGGGATGAAGGCCAAGAATTAAGTAAGTAACACAGATGCCCATGATTATTCTCTATTTTAATTTTTATAATGTTCACTAATCAAATTTTTAATCTTAAAGGCACAGAAATATTAACATTATAAAAAAAGTCCAAATTTCTGTTGATTCATTAAACATTTATTTGAACATCCAATAAGACTAAGGCACTTGCTAGGCACTGTTGGTACATAAATAGGAAATAACTCGGCTGGGCGAAGGGGCTCACGCCTGTAATCCCAGCGCTTTAGGAGGCTGAGGCCGACGGATCACCTGAGTTCGGGAGTTTGAGGCCAGTCTGACCAACATAGAGAAACCCCTTCTCTACTAAAAATACAAAATTAGCCGGGCATGGTGGTGCATGCCTGTAATCCCTGCTACTCAGGAGGCTGAGGCAGGAGAATCACTTGAACCCAAGAGATGGAGGTTATGGTGAGCCGAGGTCACACCACTGCACTCCAACCTGAGCAACAAGAGTGAAACTCCCCCCGTCTCAACAACAAAAAAAAAAAAAACAAGAAAGAAAGAAAGAAAAAGAAATAACTCCACAACTCCTATCACTGATGGGCTTAGCTTAGGGTCAGATTAGGAGCAAGAGAGAAGAGACAGAATATTTACTATCACACGTATGTCAGGCTCTGTGTTCTTTACTTTTTGAGTGCTGTTTTTCTGTATGTTTTCTCATTTGATCTTGGTAATCATCAAAGGTATAGAAGACATAGTGTACATTTAACAGATGAAAACCTGTCCAAGAATACACATGTTGCAGACAGTATTATAAACTAAGACTAAGTGGCACAAAAGTCTATACTCTATGTCAAAAGGAGAAATGGGATAAGGCTTACATCTAAGTGATTATATCATGCATAGTAAAACTGGTAAGTGTATACAAAAACTGTATGTAAGATGCTTTAATAGTCCATAGAAAATCTTGGAATTTACTGCAGGTTCTTGGGAGACGTTATTTATGTTGGACTTGCTAGGGGACTTCTAGAATATGGACTTCATGAGCATAAACAAAGTGCATACACAGAGCATAATTCATTTACTCAACGTTCACTTACTTAAAGCCATCACATGATTCTGAGTTAGGCCAGCAGCCATGGAAGATTTCAAGATAAGTAGGATGTGGTTATTTGTCCTCAAAGACCTCATGTTCAGAGATTGAAGGAGTACTTAAAAAAAAAGAGTAGTAGTACTTCCAGCTAGACTACATGGTAAGAAGTAAAGCAGGAAAAGGAGAATACTAAGACATGAGATGGGACTTGTTAGCTTGGTTGAAACCTGAAGGGCCTGAAATAGCAAACTAATGAAACGATCCTTTATTCTACAGATAACAGGGAGTAGCTTAAAGTTTGTACTTAATTTGGTTACCAGTAATACCTTAGAGGAAAAAAAAATTGTAACATCAAGATCTTTGCATACACGTAAAATGCAGTAAATGGTAATTTAACATATAGCTTTGCACAGTGAAATTATTTCTAGCAGATGGCTCATGGTAATCATGTTTTGATACATACAGTGAAAAAAAATGCTGTTGAACATAAATGTATTCATAAATTCCTCTGTATACTCAACTACAACAGTATTATTTTGATGCACTATTTATGTTTTATTCTAATTAACTGTGAATTGAACATACGATTTTTCTAATTGAATTTGGAAGGCATAGTGTTAATGTTTTTGTTTTGTCATTTTTTTAAAGGTTGAATCATAGGAAGCTGTTAAAGAATAGTGATTAGGCTGAATCCCAGACAATTATGAGTAAATTAGGAAAAGATTCAAAGATTTAAAGAGTCAGAGATTAGATGCCAATAACAATGATTAGAGATAAACAGGAAAGAAAACAACCATAGCTGGCATCTCTCAAGGGTTCAACAGAAAGAGATGAAGAGAAGGCAATCTCAACAAAAGTAGGATTTCTCAGTGCCAAAATTCCACATAGAGCTTACTTACCCCTTATACACTACTGCAATATATCCTAAAATTTCTGCTATGTACCTTCCCTAATTTCACTTTAAAATTCATGCATTGTTTAAATGTTTTCTACTTGTGTAGAAAATAATCGCCTCCACTGCTAAGTCTACCTTGCTCTCTTGTATGTCCTGTATACTTGAAGCCTAGAAAAGAGTTTACCCTCAGAAAACTTAACAAGAAAAATAATCCACTCTAAAATGAATTCTTTGTTGTTTATTCACTTAAAAATGAAGAGCATTCCAAAAGAGAAAAGACTTTAAAACGATTCTTGCTAAATTTAACAGAATTTTCAAATATGCAATTCTACTAATCTCAACTGATTTCTTGAGACTTTTTCCGAATTAGTGTGGGACCCTTTTGGATCAAAGTTCTCTAATGGTCAAGTCAAATTGTAGCCATCACTAGAGTAGAGCAAGGCCATCACCAAGAATTTTTTTTTTTTTCACCTTCTCTGAACTCCTATAGCATTTGACTGCATTATCTGATGTGCTGTCATTTTAACACTATGACTTATACAAGCGTCTTCAGAGAGTGGCAGTATCCACAGAGTCTGGACAAATACCATAATCTAATAAGAACAGAAATTGACCAAAGAAGTTAGCTCCACTGTAAATATACTTTATCAGTTCTCTGTTATATCAACTCTTAAGTGTTATCAAAACATAAATGTTCTGTTTACAATTTATTTTTACATATTTTATAGAAACCTAAAATGGGAATTATTACCAATGAATTCTTATCCTGGCTCACACTGTTAACTGTTTTACATGGGCAGGTCTGGACTCACACACTAGATCAGGAGACTGAATTCCCTGAGGCTGCATGCAAAATACTATGTTCTTGGTGTAAATGGATATGGGTATTCTTTCGAGGTGAGAATTCCCAGGTTTAATCAGATTTTCAAAGGGGTCCACACTCACAAAAACAAAAACTTTTGGAAGATAAGATCATTTATTAACTCAAACTCTTAGAGCTTCATTATCCTAGGGTAAAAGAGGGAAGCTAATGGTGGGCATGCAGCTATGCCAGAAATATAATCTGATGGATTAATTTTTAAAATTTCTTTGCATTCAACGTAAAAACACCAAAACAAGTAAACATCATTTGCATTTAAGGAGTTCATTCTGATTTGTCTTCTAGTTTGAAATATATATTCAGATGTTTATCCGTATTGATAAAGAAAGTCAACCATGAGAAAAGGACAAGGGAAATTAACTGATATAACCTAGAATTTCCTGCACTTAAGTCAAAATACAGAGTTCATAACTATCTCAACGACAGGTTGCAATCCACTGAGCAGGGCCAGAATGTGCTGCCAAATGCCCTAAAGACCATGAGAATTCACTTAAAGATTTGAGATTTAACTAATCATTTGAATAAGCACCATATCAATCAAAACAGCAACATATTTTTATAAACTGCCTCAATAAGTTATTCAAATTATGTATTTTAAAAGTCATTTTCTTGTTTATAGTGATCAGCCAATAGGATTTGTAATTCATGTAAATTTAGAAATTGACAGGTCCTCATTCATTTCATTTAATCAACAAAGAAAAAAAGAATCAAATAACACAACTCAATATAATGTAATAGGTAATATAATAAAAACATTATGCTAGCATACAGAAAGAGTATCTGAACAAGGATGTTCTCTTGGACAAGGCAGTTCTTTATGTTATAAAGGATAGTATGTATGAAATACACCTAAAACATGACTTAAGCATAACCAAAATATTAGCAGAATCCTGGGATCTAGGATTAACAATTCAAAATAGTTCTGTGGATAAGAACAACTACAACTATGGTAGTCATGAAAAATGACTAAAAGATTAGAAGAACTAGAAACAGAAGGATAAGAACTGCCTTACATCTAATTATTAGTAAGAGGATTATTTGCCAAACAACAAAAATTAACACAGAATGTAACCCAAAGCAAACAAAATATTCTTGTAACCTAGTAATCCTTTAACATTTTTAGCTTCCTGGAAGCACTTTAAATTTACATTAAGCTTTATAATTTTCAAAAATGTTTTCTCATTCACCCATTGATTATAACTACAGTAACGATATCACCTACTACAATTACAGTATTTTAAATTCCGCACTTTCAAATACTGCACGTTCATTTGCTCCACACTTTAAAAACAATGCACTAAAACAAAACTCTCTTAATTAATTCAAACTCAATATTCCAAAATCCAATGTTACTACAAAATAGTCTACAATTTCAAATCATTCAGATGATAGCTTATGGGTCAAAATCATGTCTTCTCTAGCACTGAAGCGTAAGAACCTCACCACATTATTTCCTAGGCCTTCTTTTGAGACCTATTGATCCCCATAATACACACCTGGCACCCGCTGATAGTTCACCCTGCCTCCTACTTGTCCACAACTTTTACAACAAAAAGAAGAAAGCTATGTCTTCTCTTTTAGAACCTTGTGGCAAGTAGTTTGCAAATTAATGTTTCATTTCCAGACCACTGTATTTAAATTCCTATTCCTCTCTCCTCCAACCCCACAGCACCTGAATCCTGGCATGCCTATATTCACTCACACTGTCAGTTCTAACCAAATCAAAATATCTGTATCTTAGCCTTTGTACTCACTACCTTCTCCCACCACATGAATCCATTAGACCATGGAGAATTTCTTTCCTGCTCCACTAAATCATACTCTTCCTGTCATGAGTATTTGACTCAAAGTTTATGTACTTCATACAGTTTTTTCAAGCTACTGCAACTAAACTTTTATTGCTTAATTATGCTAGCAAAACTCAAAATCTAGCAGGTTACAATCACCCAGTTCTACTGCTTAACATTTAGCACTTTAAAAAGTTTTTTACTACAGATAGTCATATTTGTTTATATGCCTACTGATTAACGCCTGATGAATTTACATCAATTTCTATTCCATTTGACTCTACTTTCCTAAAATAATGAATGTTCATGTTATTGTTATGATTAAAACTGTTTAAGTGCCTACCATGTGGCATATAACATGCATTATTTTGTTTAAATCCTCAAAGAACCTTTTAAGTGTGGTACTACTACTGTTCCCAGTTTTTAATGGGAAGTCATGGAGGCTCTGAAAGATTCAGTAACTTGCTCATGTTAAAAGAGGTAATGAATGGTGGATCCTTGAACTGAGGTATTCCTGTCCGTAAAGACTATGCATTCAATCATTACAGATTCTGCATCTTGCAACTGATGATTCTCAGTTTTTATTACATTTATGGCAGTGTTTCAATATAGGAGGCTCCTACCAAAGTTGTATTAAAAACAGATAAAACAATACAAAAATCAAATTACTTTATCTGTTTATTCTTAAAATTTTACTTTTAATACCTGTTTCATATACAAGCAACATGCCTAAAGTTGGTTTTTGTTAGACAAAAGAGTATGGAAAATAAGTGTACAAAATAAATATTCTCCATGCACAAAATGACTAAGCAAAGATAAAAGTCTCCTCTGTTTTGTTATTAAAACTTCTCAAAGGGCACTACATCTCAACTATGCCTAAGTATGAAAGATCACATTATTAAAACAACTGGAGAAAAGAAAGTAGCTTAACTTTTATCATGTTTGAAACTCACAAATTTTAAAATTAAGATAGGAAATCTAGGATATGATACGTTACAGAACTAAGGAAAACACAAAGTAACTTTAAAATAAATTAAATTTGCTAATCAAGGTTAACAAATATCTTATGCTTAGTGTTCAATCCAAAACTCACAATGCGATTGCCGTAATTTTCTGCAATGGTAACTAGGTTATTTCAAGACATCCCAAAACATTTGTGTTCATCTTTTTTAAACCCAACAAAATTCAATAAACTTTGCTGGGCACCTTTTATGAGTAAGTTACCATGTTAAGGCCTTGCAGATATACCATTTCATTAAATAGCTTATACTTCAGTACCCTAGCTTATCATGATATACCAGAAATACATTTATTGCTAATTGATGGTAACTTTTTTTTGGCAATAAGAAAACAGACTTTCAAGGCACTCCGAATATTAAGTAAATATTTATATTCTTCCTTCAACTTTACTACAACAATTCTCTCAAAGTTGAGGTAATTATAATTACTGAAATAACATAATACTTGCATACCGATTTCTAATTTAATAAAAATATTCTTATGTATTAATGATCTGTAGCAAGAAATGATAGGGAGTGGTCAACAGTTCTTCAAAATATAAAGTTACAGTAAAAATACTAAAAAACTGGGACCTTTATAAAGAACAGAACTAAGCCGCCTTTTCAATGCCCCGTTAATTTCTTTTAAAAATTGTACTACTGATATTCAAAACTTAAAATTAAAACTAGTATTTTCTCCCTCAGCTTAAATCACTTAAAACCAAAATTAAAAACATAAGCATCTGCAGATGCCATTTCTGTCTACTCAGCAAAACTAGAATTGCAAAACATTCTTTTTAGTAGAGTTAACTACCAAAACAGATAAACTGTTTTCCAGCTACAGTAGTGGCTTTAATCAACCCCCAACTAAAAACTAAACCATTATCTAATGTGATGCGGCAGGGTGGAATCTCATAATACATAATAACATTCAGCAGGAATTATGTAACAAATAGGGAGCTGGATGTGTGTGATATGTGATAGCTGGACTTCAATCATATGTCAGATAAGCAAATAAAACAGTCTTTTCTCTTGTTCCCACCCTTGCCACCATATGATCACACACACATAAAGCACAGCATAGTAAGCCTGAGATTCCTGGACTTTTACCCCCATTATGAATGTATGAAGGACGCTAAGAAATCATCAGCTTGGAGATTTGATTCTAAAGTAAACTTAGGAGGAAGGCTCTCTAGGACAGATAAACTTGAAATTTACCTACCTTGCTCAAGCCCTCTAATTCCAATGAAAAAGAGGGGCATGGGCTTGCTGGACTTTCAGGGCCCTTCCAAATGCCAGATGTACACTCACTACTGCAATTGCTCAGAAACTCAGATGATCCATGAACACTGAGCCCACTTAGTTAACTGAGGCACAAAGCTTTAGGAAATCTAAGTGAGACAATGGGTTGTGGTGGAGAGATCACTATACTGGGAGCCAAAGGGTTTCATGCCCAATATAGTTATACCTCAAATAGCTGAAACCTTTAGATTTTTTTCCAAGTTATATTCAGTTTTCTATATTTTTCTCATTTTCCCCTCTAGTAGCCAGCAGTTTTGAACTACCTATGACTTTCTATCTTAGCTTTGCCTCAAGTTTGTGTTATTTACCCATCTAAAAATATGATTTAACAACAAAAAAAAAAACTGTCATCCCTGAATAGCTACAAATTGATAAAAAGAAACTGAGTTTAGAATTGAACTGCACCTGAAACATCATCTAAAATGTAAGATATTCATTTTAAGGACATTAAAGCAGAGAAATACCTCTGCAAAATCACATAGTTCATGGCAAAATAGTACTTAAAACCCATATTTTATGACTTCCAGTTTAATTTATTGTTTCCAATACTTTTGTTTTTCAAAAAAAGCTAGGATAAGCAGAAAAAGCTTATAAATCAGAAAAAGTTCTATAAAAAATACATTAGTATATTTAAAAAAAAGGAAGAACACTAGAGCCAGAGCAACCTAACACCAGGTGTATTCTCTGTCCCTATTTCTAATCATGCTTTTCACACATTTGGAAGGGTACATAGGGAAGCTTTCTTATATTTAGTATTGTTCAAAGAAATTTACGGGGCTTTCTTTTGTGGAAATTTTAAAAGTTAAAGTAGTAAAATGTTTGCACTGGTACATACCTGCTTGATAATTAAACTGGATGATTCACTTTGACTATAAGATTTAAAACTTGTGACTATCTAAATGTAAATTATCTCAGAACTTTTAAACAAATTACAAATTTCAACTGAATTCTTTGCAAGAAGGGTCCTTAATCAGGAGGTCATGTATAAGTTTTCTATAAACTGATGACCACAGGATATAATTCATTTATTTTGGTGTACATATACAACTATAACTGTACATTTTTTCTGAGTCTCCAGATGGCATTGGTTTTCAAAGGCAGTGACTCAAAATAATAATCATTACTTTCCATGTTTAGACAAACTTAAAGAATCCCAAATTACAAAAAGACAAAAACTGCATGCATTTTAATATTAGTAAAAGAACCTCTATTTTTATAGTATTCACCTAATGTTCCTACAATACTATACTTGATCTACATGTTACATTTCAGAAACATTCTCCTACTCTAAATATAGATTATACAACTTATCTCTAGTAGTGTTTTCCTTTGAATAGTTAAATCTAATCAGAGAAAAAAGTAACTTTTTATTCAGAAAATATATATTTTTATTTAGATTAAAAAGTTATTTGTACTTGCTACAATGTAAATTTCCTTAATTCTCCTATCCTGTCATGAACATCTTAAAACTCACATTTGCAAATGTTCTGTACAGTTCAAAAACCTCAAATGTGTGAAAACAGCATTTGCCAATTCAAATTTATACTGTTCTATTAAACTCTGATACTTGAAGAAATCTCCATATTTTTTAATCTTACATTTTCCATTTTTTTTTAGATCCAGAAGAGAATTAAATAGAAATGTTCCAAAATAGTCAGAGGAGCATAACTCATCTGAATGTTTTAAACTGACTCTGTATTTCAAATTTATTTTAAGATTAACAGCAGAGCATATTATTTAATCTCTTGTGTTTTTCTAACAATCATTTACTGTAGAATAACTATTTTAATTTCAATCAGAAAACAGGAGTTAAATCAGTAGTCAACACCAGTGTGATTTTATCACTTTTCTTACTAAACAATATTCAGAATGATCAGATGTCTTAGTATTTGCAAGCAAACTTTGTAAAACTCTGTGGAAACGTGAGGATTTTATTAACACTTCAAAAAGTCTGTCTACAACTTCAGAAGGACAAGACAGACGAAAGGACTTCTTGAGCCCATGAGTTCGAGACCAACCTGGGCAACATGGACACCCCTTTCTCCACAAAAAAAAAAAAAAAAAAAGAAAGAAACAAAATCAGCAGGTACTATGGCATATGCCTATAGTCCCAACTACTTGGGAGGCTGAAGCAACAGGATGGCTTGAGCCCTGGGAATGTAAAGGCTGCAGGCTGCAGTGAATCATGATCTCATGACTGCATTACAGCCTGGGTGACAGTAAGACCCTGTCTCAAAAAAAAAAAAAAAAAAAAAAGGAAAAAAGATCATCAGCTTGTTGCAGTGATGTTTTGCCTTCTATGATTCCAAGCCATTCTCCTGTCAACTAAAGCTACATCAAAAAATTCAATCACTTAACTCTTCAGATCCCCAAAGACTTTTCTATTCTCCCTCTCCTTTTGCGTTTACCTCAATGCTTTATGATTATGTGCCAATCTGCAGAATTTAAAGCAACACATAAATTTATTTGAACCTTAAAAACCAACCTCTAAATAAAAGCCAGTAACACTGCTTCCATTTTCCTGCTAAGAAAACCTAAAGGACCTACCCATATGTACAGGATTAGTAACAGTCTGAATTTAAACCCACCGGCTTACAGTGTCTCCAACATAACCTCGACTCTGAACTTTCTCCTTCCCCAAATACACTTCTGTATCAACACACCTATACTCATTTTTATTCTTATGATGTTACTACCTTCAAGAGGTTATAAAACTCAGTATCAAGGTTTGGATGCACAGAGTTTGGTATGAAAAATATGATTAAAAAAAGATAAAAAATGATTGACTATGTTAGCTGTAAACATTAGCATGTTAAAGTCTTTATGCAAATGATTGAAAAAGTTAAAACAAAACGCCGGGCACAGTGGGTCACACCTGTAATGCCAGCACTTTGGGAGGCCGAGGCAGATCACGAGGTCAAGAGATCGAGACCATTTGGCCAACGTGGTGAAACCCTGTCTCTACTAAAAATACAAAAACTAGCTGGGATTGGTGGTGCACACCTGTAGTGTCAGCTACACGGGAGGCTGAGGCAGGAGAATTGCTTGAATCCAGGAGGCGGAGGTTGCAGTGAGCTGAGATCATGCCACTGCACTCCGGCCTGGCAACAGAGTGAGACTCCCTAACAAAAAAAAAAAAAAAAGTTAAAAGAAAATGTTTTAAAAATATTGCAAAGCTATAATATTTTAAAAAATAAAACAGCCCACATTACTCAGGAGTTAGATTTGGTTAGTGTAGGAGAGACCCAAGTATGAAAAAGCAAATACTGGGACTAAGATGACTGACCTCTCGATGGCTCCTCAGGGCCTGCATTCATTAGCACTGGTAAATAAATCGCCAATGTAGTTACAGTTAATTTGAAAATAAAAATAAATCACTACTTAAAAAGGTACAATGTATTTTCAAGGATAAGGTATCTTTCTGATCTTTAAGAATTATGTAATATGGTTTGTTCAAGCAATAATTCCTGAGAAACAGACTGAGTCTTCCTATTAAATCAAATCTACCCAAAGCTAAAAGTGAGAGCTTAACTTCAGATTATTTCTACCTACTAAATTTAGAGTTTATCCTTTTATGTCTAGACACATACCAAAAACTATTTTCCTTTTTTAAATATGAGAAACCAGCCAGGACTGTACTTTGGGAGGCTGAGGTGGGAAGATCATTTGAGCCCAGGAATTCCAGACCAGCCTGGGCAATACAGTGACATTTCATCTCTACAAAAAAAGTGTTTTTTTTGTTTTTGTTTTTGTTTTTTTTAATTAGCCCAGACTTGTGGTGCCCAGCTATAGTTCTAGTTATTCAAGAGGCTGAGGTGAGGGGATAGCTTGAGCCCAGGAGCTAGAGGCTGTAGTGAGCCAAGATCATGCCACTGCACTCCAGCCTGGGCAACAGAGCAAGACACTGTCTCACAAAAAAAAAAAAAAAAAAAAGAAAAACTAATAGGCATTTTGGTTTCTTCACTAGCACCATTTTCCTTTTGCACTTCTCTCCAAAAGGTAATTTATCAACATGTGATAAGTTAGTTTCTAATTAATACGCTGCTTATTGTAAATGTTTTGAGTATAGAGACAGTAAGCAAGATTTGCATTCCTGCTCCTCCCTATCCAATGCCTATAATAGTTGAAACTACATTTATCTCAAAGATGACTCAATACTTTTCAAAGAGAATTGAATAAATTTGGAAGACTAAGCATTCAATATGGATGCAAAAAATAGAATATGAAAGAAGGGAAAGAGAGAAGAGTGGGGGAAGAGGGAGAAAAGAATTTCCGTATATTTTCAATGATTAACTATAATATTTTGCTTCTCACAAGAATGTCAGTTTCTCATCAATCAAATAATCCTATAATGTTACTTAATATTAATGCAAAAATTTATAGAATTTCCATGAAATATAAAATGATCATTTACATATGGCATAACATGAACAATTAAGTTTATAATCCCATTTAGAAATAAAATCTGTTAAGAACACTAATCTCATAAATCTTTTGCGTCCCATATAAAATTCAATACATCTCATTAATTAAATAGTTGTCAAATAGCAAACCACCTAAATCTAAGGGGCATCCCAGCCTAACTAGTTCTTGAAACTACTGTAGTTAATAAGTAAAATCACATTAAGGAAATTATTTTTGTAAATTACCTAGAATACATATATACAATATTCTCAATTCTTTTTTAATTAAGAAGCCATCTGAAACAGAGTACCAAAATCTTTATATAAATGAGCTTATAAAAATAAAACTGATAACAAGTGTCAGTGATGATATGCGGTTATTCTGGCTAATGCTTATTTCCATTAAAGAGACTATTATTACCAAGGTCATTAAAACTAAACGTAAGCTTTATCAGTGAGTACATTTGCATGACATTATCTAGTAAGCACATACGAATTTTGTGGCAAGAGGATACAACTTTCATTTGTTCTCTGAAATCCTAAGTACTCTAAAAACAGAATACTCTCAAGGTACATTCAAGCATGGTTTCTTTTTGTTTTTTTCTTTTGTTTGAGATGGTGTAGTCTTGCTCTGTGGCTCACCCAGGCTACAGCGCAATGTTACTTCTTCAATGTTACCCTTAAGTGGTTTATGGATTTTTAAGTTACTAGCTTTGAGAATTAGTTAATTCATATTAATATATTCTCTTAGGTTTCCCAACTGACAGTGTTGCAGTTGAACTAGCTTCCAGTTTTGGAGAAACGCATAATTAGTTCTGTCAGTAATTTTCAGGGATAGAAATATAACTTCGATATTAGTGAGATATTTATTTGCAGTGATCTTGGCTCACTGCAACCTCTACCTCCCAGGTTCAAGTAATTTTCCTACTTCAGCCTCCCGTGTAGCTGAGATTACAGGTGCCCGCCACCATGCCTGGCTAATTCTTGTATTTTTTAGTAAACACAGCGTTTCACCATATTGTTTAGGCTGTTCTCGAACTCCTGACCTCAGGTGATCCACCCACCTTAGCCTCCCAAAGTGCTGGGATTACAGGCATGAGCCACTGCGCCCGGCCTCAAGCAAGGTTTTAAGAGTTCTTTTTTGTAGTCTTTTGAACTACTGGATCATAAATTTAATAGCTCCTAAATTAGAAAATGTTTCATTACCAAAATATCTCACTAATATCAAAGTTATATTACTATCCCTGAATATTACTGACAGAACTAATTATGCGTTTCTCCAAAACTGGAAGCTAGTTCAACTGCAACACTGTCAGTTGGGAAGCCTAAGAGAATATATTAATACGAATTAACTAATTCAGAAAGCCAGTAACTTAAAAATCCATAAACCACTTAAGGGTAACATTGAAGAAGTAACAAGTATTATTTCCTATACTCTTGTATCACACAGAGATTCAACAGTATGCCTTTGGAGTAAAAAGCTTCTCTTGGTCAAATGCGAACCAAGATAGCCAACTGCTGCCTCAACTAGCATTTTTTGTTGCATAGTCTAATGCTGAGGTTCTCAACAGGAGCATTTTTTGCTGCCACTCGCCCTCATTCCAGCTGTCATCTGGCAATGTCTGGAGATAATCTGACTGTCACTACAAGGAGAAATGCTACTGTCTAATTCCCAGGTGCTTCCCAAACGCCTCCTGGGAACTATCACGTACATTCTCCACCTACTGACAGTGACAATTAACCTCTTCATCTCAAATTGTAGCTTCAAACTGTCCTAAAGCAGGGCTCAAGACAAGAGGCCATTAAGCTGGGGTCAGAGATACATGCCAACCTCTAACACCAGATGTTAAGAGAGAGAAACACCAGCCTGATCAATATAGTCAAATACCATGACTAAACAAGATTTCTCTGCCTGCCATTGCCAACTCGGGAAGTTGACTTAATGCAAATCAATCAAAAGTAAATTTACAAAATGCCCACTATGGTTTTAAATGAGAAAACATTTAAAATTCTGGGAGAGTCCAGGAACTGCTAAACCAGGGCTTGCATCAAAATAAATGGGCTTCAGGAGGAGCAAAGGCAGCATCCCTCCCAGAAGTGGAAACCCTCTAATGTCCCTCTCAGGCGAAGAACCAGAGAATGGCAACAAAAAGACATCTGCCAAGACAGCAGAACAAAGTGTCAGTTAAGCCAAATGAGGGACACACTCCTTAGGAGAAAGAGAACCACACTAATTCCTGCTCTGGCCCAGGGACCCCTGTGTGTGGCTTACCCTTCTCGCCTTTCCAGATGGTAGTTTTGTACCAATTCTCCAACTTTTCTTAACTACTGTATAAAAGATACGATGGGAGGTGTTTAAATTTACCACTTACCACAATGGCCAGAATAGGGGGAGACACACAAGTTCTGAAAGGACAGCCTATTTTGCAATGAAGACAGTAACAACATGCCTTTAGGTTACGGACCTCCAGGGAAAATAGAAACTTCAATGTGATTTTGGTTTTAGGTGGGATAATGAATAGTGGAGATGTTTTTGAAAGTGTTCACCATAAAAAAATGCTTTTCTATGTTCTCACTCATAAGTGGGTGTTGAACAGTGAGAACACATGAACACAGGGAGGGGAACATCACACAGTGGGGTCTGTTGGGGGTTGGGGGCTAGGGGAGGGATCACAAGGGGTGGGGAGACTGGGGAGGGATAACATTAGGAGAAATACCTAATGTAGATGACGGGGGTTGGAGGCAGCAAACCACCATGGCATGTGTATACCTATGTAACAATCCTGCAAAATCTGCACAGGTACCCCAGCACTTAAAGTAAAATCGTTTTTAAAAAATCCTATGCTAACCATTAATATACTCTGTAGTTTGAAAGACTACCACTGACAGACCAAAAATACAGACTTACATCAAAATTTATCCAAAACTTAAGAAGTTGGTTCTCTGGATTACTCCTCTCTCTACTTCCACCAATACAACTCATGTAAGGTATACAGGGGTACTGGTATTCTCCATAAACCTCACACTCTAGACAATTATTTTCATTTCTCAAACACTGAAAATGATTGTACTAAATAACTGACTAAAAATAGTTTCTAAATGCTAAACCTACAAAGCCTAAAGAGTAGGACTAAAAAACAACGTACATGTGTAATCAAAATGTGAATACACTGATGTTTCCGCTACCATCAGTGGAATTCACTGTCTTAATTAACATATGTAAGGCTACAGATATTGTGCTTTAGGTGAAAATTCTATATTTTCCATACCATTTTTGTAAGTAGTCCAGTGCCTCCAAACGAGCACCAATCTCAAAAGTGATTCCAGGGCGATTTGGGGGCTTTTTACTCATCTTGAGATCCTATTCTTCAGTATTCTCTTTTCACTACCTCAAGAGAAAGAAAAAAGTTAGATTCCAATGCAGAAAATGCATAGGAAGTAGAGTATAAGGGAACAGGTAAAATTAAAATTAAACAGACTTTCTGAAACAATACAGGAGAAGACAAAATACTTGCCAAATTTTTAAGAAATGTGAAGGATTACCAAAATCTCTAATAAAGTACTGTGCAACCTGCAATCTTGATAATGACTTATGAAAGAGAACAAAGAAAACTATCTGAAAAGAACGAATACATGGGCTATTAAAACTTGTCAATAGCAAAAAACACTTTATATTTTAGCTTGACGCTACCCAAGAAAATTCTCCACAGGGACAGCTGAAAATGCTTTCCTGCCTTTGAAAAATTAAGATGGCTGAGTGTTCTGGAATATGACTACTGCAATTCTTGAGAACAAAATCAAGTTTTTAATTTCAACAAATATTTGTTGAGTGCCTCATAATACAAAACACTAGATAAGGCCCTACAGCACACAAAGATGGAGGAAACATTAGACACACTCCTCTGCCAGTGAAGATACCACTAATTCCTCCTCGGATTCGGAGTTTTCACTATCCATGATCTCCCACCTTGGTAGCACATAATTCAATACTTTAATACACAGTGTTACAAAAGAAACTGCTTTCTTATACTTCATATTCAACAAGCAATAATAACATGCTTTTGTTAACTCTGAGTATTTCTACTATATTTCAATATAGACAGTGTCCACATTGATAATAAAAGTGGTTGTAACGCAAGAACAAAAACTGCAAAGGAGTACCTATGTATGTCTAGATCATTCACATGCAAACTACTACATTTTGGGCCACACTGGCCACCGAGCACATTTGAGGTGGCCTCTTTTTCACTAATGGGTACATGAGGAATATGAATACATTTTGAGACAGCCTAGTCAAAACATAACTCATAATTAGGAATGTAAGTTGATTGTTATTAGGGGCAAGGAGAGAGCCCTAAGATGTTCTTTGATATTTAAGATGACTAATGACTGTGCTCCCTACAGTTTAAAAAGAAAAAAGGAAACACACACAATTGTCATTTTTTATAACGGTTTGGCCACAATTCATAACAGACAGAACAGCAAACATAAAATTCCAACTGCTCCTTCTTTTCTCTTTGAAAGAATCTGATAGGTAACGGGAAAAATAGCACCAACACTGGCCATGAAAATATGCGAACTCAAACTTGAATACTCATGGTTGGAGAGGGAGAGTGCATATCCTCCTGGCAGGGCATGAGCAAATATTAAGGCATTAAAAAGTTAACAGGGAGCTTGGCCAGGGTGTAGTTGATGCAAAAGAACAAATGTATGAATATTTTTAATAGAGATCTTGTTAGTCCGCAATATGTAAGGCAGTTACTTAAAATGTTTGTGTAGAAATAGAATCAGCCTTTTCTGCTGTCCGTCACAGGAAGAATACAGTAAGGGGTGGTTCACCAGGTACATTAACATCTTCCAGGATCAAACTTAGAGCTCATAATTAAGTGATGGACTGAATAAGTATAATCCCCCAGTGACAGGGATGAAGTACCAGGATAACCAAGATTTTCCTTTGTCTTAGGGTAGAAGAGGGAAAGATGAAGGGGATTTGAATTAAGGAACTTTTATAAAGTAAGACAGTCTACTGGGAGTAAACCTTGAAGCAAAAAGAAGGCAGACAGCACGGAGAGGAGTAAAAACAGAAAGGAAAGGGGTAAAGATTGGCAAGAAATAGGACAGTGGAAGTTTTGAAAGATGACAAGTGAGAGGGAAGAAGAAATGAACAAGAAGACACAGAGACGGACAATGTAAAGCAATGGTCAGAGAATGACCGCGAGGCCAAAAAATGTGAGGAGGTGAGGCCAGACAGGGAGGGGGCGGCAAGACACAAGCAGGAAAGGCTGAGATCGGGCTGGCAGGGAGCTGGAGAAGCCTCCAGGTTTGACAGTCGTCCGGCCCTCGGCAGGGGGGAAGGAAGGGAGGGGAAGAGGGAGCGGCGGCGCCCAGACAATAGGGCCGGCGAGTTACGGGGAGGGAGGCGGGAGGGGAGCGGGCCGGAGAGAGACACCAGAATGGGGGCGTCCCGGGCGGCCCGGCGGGGGCCAGGTGGACTCCAGGCCCAGCCGCCGCCGCCTCTTACCGACTCGGCCTCCTCTCTGCACAGCAGCCGGGCCGTCCGGGGCAGAGCTGGGGCACTAGAAGGGCGGCCAGCCCGGGCCTCTGCCTCCGCCTCCGCCCAGGCAGCGGCCGGGGAGGGAGCAGGAGCGGAGCGAGTTGGGGCCGCAGCGCCGGAACGGCCCAGGGTTTCGCAGGAGGGAGCTGGGTCCAAGCCCTCAAGCTCGCTCTGGGTCGACTGCCATCGCCGCTGCCGCCGCCGCCACCGCCTCCGCCGCCGGCCAGCCCTGACGCGACGCCGGACCCCGGCGACGTCAGCCGCCCGCGACGTGCCGGAAGCGGGCCTGGCCTTGTCACGTGACCCGCGAGGGTTGGGCCCGGGCCGCGCAGCCGATTGGCGGGACGCCGTGGGAGGCGGGGCTTTGCGGTCGTTAGCCGACCGCTCGCGGGCGGGGCCCTGGTTAGCGAAGGAAGGAACGCGAGCTCTCGGTGCCGACTGGTAGTTGTGAAGTGTTTGACCTTTGAGATTTGAGGACGAAGGGCATTGCTTGTTGTTCTTGATTCGTTGGGAACCACGTCCCCAAAACCCTCTACCCAGGACTCTCGGCAAACTTTTTGAAATGCACTACATGCTTTCTTAGATACCCACCCCATTCCACATCAAGAATCGAGCATGGTTACTGTTAGAAAATCAATAAGCCTGCCTTGAATGGATACTTTGTGGTAGACACTAGGCTGCAGATATGTCACATGACAATCACAATTGTACAATTGTATCGCTTTCCAGTCTTGGAGATCTTCACAATACAAAGACGAATGTTGCTAAGATGTGTGTGCATGCCTGCGCTTGGGCACAGCTGAATAACCTTAACCTATGGCTACTTTGATATGACTTCGCCAGGACTACACAGCTAATGATAGCAGAACTGCTTTTACTGAATACCTACTGTCCCAAACTCTGCTAAGCACAGGAAACAGTATCCCTGCGGTGGGGAAAAAGCAATGAGTGGACACATTCAAAGTAATATTGAGACGAAACATCTTTTTTGTCTTCCTTTCCACTGTACCACTCTGGCTTTCAAGTGCAACATTGCATGCAAATGACACATATTTATCTTGTTTCATAGTGTAGAGTTAAATAGCAAAGTAACTCTCTTTAAGCTTCAGTTATAGTAAGATTTGGTAAATTAAACAATCATATTCTGTTTTTTATTCAACAAACATTCATTCAGCACCACTATGTCACTAGCAGCTACTGAGCTAGATCGACTGAGCATGGTTATACATGGAAACGATATAAATAAGGCAGTCTCTAGCGGACTTGGGTATCTTGTTTTTTGGTTGTCCAGCATCTGAATCCTGTTTCCATGTTTGGGAAATTTCTCATCATGGTTGTCGTTAGTTCAGAACACCATATACTTGTAGCATCTCCTTTAGGACATGACAGGATTATACTTTCCACCTTGGCTATTTGATTTGCTTTGGCCGATCAAATGTAATTAGCAGTGGGATTTGTCATGGCCAGCTGGTAATTTTTAACACTAGCTCACCAAGTTTTCTCTCTCTGGCACACTGAATAGCAGTGTTTGAGGTGATAGCTGCTCTAGCAATCCAGGTTCTAGACAGGTTATCATGAGCCCAGGCCTCACTGACAATCTACAACTACTGTGTCACATAAGGAAAAAAATAAATAATTATTATTTTAAGCTATGGAGATTTGGGAGCTGGATTATTTGTTACATGGCATAATCGTACCCAAACTAAATGATACATCCACCTTATGAATCTTGGATGCAGAACCAACTTCCCACTAAATAAGATGAAAAAATCAGAATCTCATGTTTCCAGTGTCCCTTGCAGCTAAAGTTCTAACTTCAAGTAAAACTCTTTTACTAAGTACTTTGTATCAAAAATTGCTAATGATGTTCAAAATAAGGAAACTTTTCTCCCACATCTGTGGCAGTACCAGTAATCAAGTTTCTGATGATCAGCCTAGAGTTAAATCTTTCTGAACTCTGGCAGAACCCCTGCTGAATCACAAACTACTAAGTGAGAAAAAATAAATATCTATTATTATACACCACTAAAAATTTGAGATTGTTTGCAATTTAAATAAAATGCATACATAAACAATAACATAGATTCTGTCCATTCTCCCAACTATTTGTTGAGAATCCGCCCTGAAAAGATGATTGTTCCATTTTAATTGGAACTTGATGATGGGTCTTCCAATAATAACACTTGAAAGAAAAAAATAAAAATAAGGTCTTATTTAAATGATTTCTGGCTCGAGTAGATTGTACAGGCTTAGTAGTCCTCTGTGGAGTTAATACCATCCCCGAGAGAGGGCACTTTGGAAATGGAGGATGGTATTTTAGTTGTCTCAGGTTTGGGGCAGGGCACTGCTACTAATACCAGGAACCAAGGCTGCTAGACATCCTAAAATGTACAGTGCAGTCCCATACCTTGAAGAATTGCCCCAGGTCATGCATGACTTCCTGGATGTCCTTCCAGACATTCATGTAGGTGAAAAACCTGCGCCTAGAACTGCATTTCACATATATGTATTTTTGAAAGGTTTTAATACACATTAAATTTTCCAGGAATGAAGCAGCTATGTAAGGTAAGGAAACACTGTCCTTTTTTTTGAACATTACCAAGAGTCTATCTAATTTTAAAATATCATGCCACCAATGGCTAATTACTCATAGTATTTGAGGCACTGATAGAATGCACCTGTGTCAGTCTGGTTTTGTAACTGCTACATTTAGAGTAAATCTAAATTTACATGCAAGCACTTCACTACTCCATTATATGTCTCTGTGAGACATGGCTGAACATTATGTATTGAAATATATATTATTTTTATGAATTATTTTCATAAAATGTGTTTTTTATATTATCATTGTCATAATTTTAAGTATATATGTATAGCTTTTATGTTATTTATGAATTAGTTTTCAGAAAGTGGAGAGAGTGTGAACATAATGTTTACTCTAAAAGGGAGGCATTAAGCCTGATAAAACTGACAAAAAACTTATGTAGGAATTTCCTCTTTTAACTATATAGCGTCAGAGGTCAGGATCAGGGAAGGGATACAGAATATACAAAACTCTTGTACTGACTCCCCAGCCATGTTGTGAAGCTATGCATTGCTCTGTCCCTTTTCCTCTCTTCCACCCAACACACCCTCTTCCAGATGGTTGATGCCCAGCCATCAGTCACTCCATCTCCAAATATAGAAAGAAAGAACTTACAGCTGTGTTTGAGCAGAACCAAACAAGCAGTGGGCAAATTATCTTGAAACAACAGTTGTTAGGCAGAAATCACTGAACTAAATTCCTCCAACATGAAAAGCATGAATATGGAACCATAGTGTCTCCTGGAATATTTAACAAACGTATACCTATTTTAAGGTAGAAAAAAGGTACTACTTAATACCAGATACTCCTTGATTACAAATAAAACACAAGAAAGTAATTTTTTGTGTGTTTACTGAATATTTATAATTAGCATTAGTAAGAAAATCAAAGCAATTCAAGGTTGTTTTTTTTTTTCTTTTAAGGTTAGTTTAGTAGAAACTTAAACCACTGTGATAGATAACCTCTGTCAAATCTCTCCATTCTAGGTGCATTAAAAATCTTTGAAAAGAGCACTGCCATCACTTCCCTCACCTGCCAAAACACTCACTTCTCTTTTCTCTGTCACCATAACCCTTTATCAACTGACCAGAAGTTATAGTTGTTCCAGAATTAATCCCTGACAATAGGACCTCTAGGCCATGTATAAATTGGCAGAGATGTCATCTCTCCCATAGTTCCTACAGCATTCTTTCACGTCTCTAATGTATTCCTCAATGTGATTTGCAGGTTTATATTCCACTTTCTTAGAATGAGCCAACTCTAAGGATGATAGGGTGTTCCAAATCATTTTAAACATGTTTGTATACACAAATAAAATTTTTAAAAATTATTAAAGTATATATTATTAAAGTAAATAATAATACAATTTATTTTAATAAAAGTAAAGAATATTAAAGTAGTATGTATTACTTTATAACATACGTATATATACATATATTGTGTATATATTCATATATCTGTAAGTTTATATGTTACTAAGTTTACATTTTACTCAGAGCCACATGGATTTCTGAGATTTTTAAAACTTTTAGGCTTGGCAGTAATGATTCTAAGATATTAAAGTCTCTGCCACTCAGGGTCATGAAATAGAAAAAATATGTACGACTATTTCAGCAAATACAACAAGAGAGACAAAGAACTCTTTTTTTTGTGTGCAGATTACCATGAAGCAAGAGAGTTGGACCATAAAATTTATTATCCAACCCTAAACACTTTTGAGAATGGAAGGAAATGCTATTCATAGTTACACCAGAATGACAGGTGGATCCTGGACATTTCTAGACAAACTGAGATATATAATCATCCCACAGAAAGCAGGAAGAAATAATTATGAGAAATTAGTAAAGATATTATAAATAGTGCTACACTGGATATGGAATCCACCCTTGACAGCTCAAAATATTTTCCCATTTCTGATTCAGGACAAAGGATGGCCTTTGCTTCCTGCTGCTGTGTGATACTTTTGCACCTTCCCAGATTTTTATCATTGTTTAATAGTGTCTCTTGCATTAGCTATATCAGTATTTCTCAAGCTTTGGTCTGCCAGTTATCTGCATTACACAGATGTGCATGCAGCTTAGGGGCACTGCTTTAACAAGGCAGTCTGTTAAAATGCAACACTGTTTGGTAAAATGCAAGTTCCTGGGCCCTGATTTATATCTTAGGTTTGGGCATTGGAAATCTGTGTTTTAGCAAGCTACCCTGAACAATTCATACGTACATGAAAAATTCACACCTGCAGTGCATGGGGATTCTTTTTCGTCGCACATGACAGAAGATTTAGTGAAAATTTTATGTGTAAGCATAAAGGGAATTTTTCAGGTTGGGGAATTAATAGAAGATAAGGGATAAGTCTGCCTTCTGGGTCAGTTTGATTTAGTGAAAAACTATAACTTCTTCCACTCTATTTCCTAAGGGTTAGCTTGATTCTGGGGATCTGCATCCCAATTCCCAACAGCTTAAGACATGACAGCATCCTGGTAACCATAAAAACAAATCCTAGAAGTCTTTCTCTCACTGGCCTAAATTAAGTTAGGTGCCTAGACCTGAACCAAGCATGATGGCCTTGGGGATGATTTGTACTGATTTGGCTTAAACTGGGTTCCAAAGCCTAAGCAGGCAGGCTAAGTATGAAGACTGGTCCAAACCTAATGGACTAAGCGGTGAGGATGACTGGGTTCTTTAATGCAAAATTTGGCTGCTGTTATTTAAAAGAAAAAGACTGAAATAGAGACAGCAAAAATAACTGATATTCAACACAATGGTAACTCCAGATTACAATTTACAGCCATCCAACCAAGCTGACCAGTCTCTTCCTGGTTTGCAAAGTTAGAAAACCAAGCCAACTGAGAGGCAAATCTAGTGAGAGATTGGCCTAACATTCATATTCCTAATTCTGTAAGTCTTTGATTTTAGAGAGAGTCTCTGTAACATACAATCCCCATTTCTGTGGATTGTTAAAACTAGGGGAGGAGAGGGTGAGCAACAGAACACAGCAACTACATAAATTAACAGTCACCATGAGTGAATATTTTTAACTCTCTTAGTGATCATTGTGTTCACTGAGAACAGACCTAGCAGCAATTCGGTGACATCCTCAAATATGGCAGACAGCATATGTGAAGCATGCATTATTCATTTACTTATGTGCATTCATTTGTCATTATTTGTTTAATCACTTAATGCCTTAGTTTGGGCTGCTATTTAAAAAATACCATAGACTTGGTAGCCAAAACAACAGAAATTTATTCCTAACAGTTCTAGAGACTGGGAAGTTCAAGATCAAGGTGCCGATTGATTTGGTGCCTGGGATTCTTCCTGATTTGCAGCTGGCTGCCTTCTCACTGTGTCCTTACATGACAGTGAGAGATCATCTCACTTGTCTTTTCTAAGGGACTAATACCATTCATGAAGACTCAACCTTCATTATGTAGCTACTTACCAAAAGCCCCACTTCCAAGTACCATTGCATTGGGGATTAGGGCTTCAATATATTAATTTGGGGGACAAGGAGACACACATTCAGTTCATATCACTCAGACTCTTTTGGAATTCTTTTCTAATGCTAGAGACTGGGTGAAGTAGAATAAGGGAACAAGAAGAAAAATAAAACTGGGTACCCATTCAAAGTTGACTTGCCATGTTGCAGAGATGTATATAGAAACAGCCAAACACAGTATAAAGCTAAATATAAATCAACTTAAAACAAAGATACTATTGGATATGGTCATTCGCACTTGACAAATCAGGAAGGACAGCATAGAGGAAGAGACATTCAAAATATGTATTGCACTCCGGCTTGGGCAACAAAAGCGAAACTCCATCTAAAAAAAATTCCCTTGAAGGATGAGTAAGCTTCAAATAAGAGTTCTACGTAGACTTTATAATTATTAGTGCCTTATAGTTCTTCATAGTTTCAAGAACTGACAAATGAAAATATTCTACTAACATTTCTTTTCCACATGCATTTATTGAACATCTGTGATGTGCCAAGCACACAGCACGAGTTTCAGGGAGCATGACAGGTAAGCTTAATTCCTGATCTTAAGGCATTTAACAATGTAGACAAGTAGACAAACATGGAAACAGGTAACTTCGATACCTTGAAAGTCTTAGTGTGTAAGAATGTGCAGGGTCAGCATTTGGGCTCCAGTCACTCACAATCTGTCTAAATGCTGGCCTCTTGGCCAGGACCAAAAAACAATAACAATATCTCCAAGGTAATTGTGGACATTCGAATGAAATAATACCCCTTCTGCAGGAGGGAGAGGAGTAGGGCAGGGGCAGATAATTTGTCAGCACAAGCATTGCACAGCTCGTGGTTTGCCTTAGTAAAAGCATTGAGGCAACACACCCTTGTGGTCGAGTATCGGATTACTTCCTGTTTTGTATTTTTGCAAAACATTCAGCAGAGCCGGTTTCACTAGGATGAGAAACACCCTTTGGTTTTCTTTCTTTTTTCTCCTATTTTTTTTATAACTATGTTATCTTGAAGGTAATAGGAGACTGTCGATTTGAAGGAAATCAGTCCATTAACTTGCATTTTGCTATTGTTTTTTAAACAACAACTTAAAATAATAAACCATATAAGATCCAGGGATCTGGAATGAGACCAGGAATTGTATGTTAGGCCTGACACATTACAAATATGTTTGGGACTAGATACTTCTCTGATTTGCTCTTCTTCACATGGAAATTAAAATTTTAAACCTACTTTGTGGAGTTGTAATGAAGAATAAATGAAATAGAAATTATGTTTGGTAAATGATAATTGATATACAATTGGCAGGTACTTCCTAATGTTCCTTTCTCATCTTTTTCAGGGAACCATGTACTAATTATCGTAATTTTTAAGAATAGTCCCAGTTTTACTATGATTCCATGAAAACACACATTTGCTGAGGACATACTGTGTCAAGCCCTGCATTTGCTGCTGGAGATTACAGAGATGAATAAGACACTGTTCTTGCTGCCCAGAATGTAAGCTCGTATTAAGACTTTATTGTAGAATTTCACTATCTAATCAGTGTCTCTCGATCTGCCTCCTCTGCACCCCATTTCATAATCTGTCCCTCGCCATCTCTGTCTCTCTTTCTCAAACAAACAAAAATACTGCAATTGAAGCTGAACCCTGAGCAAACAGTAGGGATATATCTATAGCATTTTTGAGAGACAGGAATTCTAGTTGCAGGAAATATTCTATAAATCCTAAAAGACACATTAGCAGCAAAGGATATGCCTGCCTTGGCCTCCCAGTGTGCTGGGATTATAGGTGTGGATAGCATGCCTGGCTGAATACAGCATTGTTTTTTCCCCATTTATTTATTTTATTGCATTTTAGGTTTGGGGGTACATGTGAAGAACATGCAAGATTGTTGCATAGGTACACACATGGCAGTGTGATTTGGAATACAGCATTTTTTAAAGTAAAAGGAAGGAATGTAAATATTTGTGATGAAAGGAAGTTTGAGAACATCAATTATAAGAAAATCAAATCTAAAGGCAAATAATGAAAGTACTGCAGTGAATTTAACTATGTAGAAACTGTAGATTCTAAAAAGCAGGACAAATCATTAGAAATCTCATTCTTCTATCACTATTTGGACATGAACTATTCCAGTGTTATTACAAGGGAATTGAAGTAAGCCAGTTTAAGTAAATCCAAATCTATTCTGGTCTGCCATTTCTGATTTATATGTTCTTTTTTAGTGGATCGCTTATAATTTAATTATCATATTCTCAAAATATTTGTGTATATAATCCCCACCCCTACCCCTATATTACCTGTGAGTAACATAACTCCTTAGTGTCATTATAATCTCACAATTTCATCACAACTCATACGGACCAACATAATCTGGCAGTTCTCATAAAGCCAAACAGTTTGAAAGTTCTTCAAAGATGTGGCCATGAATTATTTACATGACACAGGAAAGATGCCTAACCAACTGGTTGTCCAATAAATTCAAGGTGCTAGCAATTTAAAAACAAAGAGTACTTCTCAAAAGAAGCACATCTCAAAAGAATTATAAGTATGAATATTGACAGATAAAACTAACTGAAATCAAATGCATGAAAAGGTGTCAATATGGTCTTAATAAAACATATAGTCAAAGAGGAGCCAGTTTGGTATCAAAGAGATTATGACAACTAAAAGTTACAAAGTTATCTTTCCATTTGCTAACCTTTTTTTTTTTTTAATCTTCCTGATGTGACTACGAGTGTTGAATTCTTTTTTTTATTGTTATTATATTTTGGGCTTGGGTGTACATGAGCACATCCTGCATCCTGCAGGATTGTTGCATAGGTATATACATGCCATGGTGGTTTGCTGTTCCCCTCCCCACTGTCACCTACATCAGGCATTTCTCCCGGTGTTATCCGTCCCCATCCTCCCTCCCCCTCACCCCACTGTCCCTCCCCTCCCCTCCACCCCCTCACCTATCCCAGTGAGTGTTGTTCTCTTCCCTGTGCCCAAGTGTTCTTACTGTTCATCAACCGCCTATGAGTGAAAACATGTGGTGTTTGGTTTTCTGTTCTTGTGTCAGTTTGCTGAGAATGGTGATTTCCAGATTCACCCATGTCTCTACAAAGGATACAAACTCATCATTTTTTAGGGCTCCATAGTATTCCATGGTGTATATGTGCCATGTTTTCTTTGTCCAGTCTATCATTGATGGGTGTTTGGGTTGGTTCCAGGTCTTTGCTATCATAAACAGCACTGCAACAAACATACATGTGCATATGTCTTTATAATAGAGTGATTTATAATCCTTTGGGTATATACCCAGTTATGGGATTGTGGGGTCAAATGAGATTTCTGTTTCTTGAGGAATCACCACACTGTCTTCCATAATGGTTGAACTAATTTACACTCCCACCAACAGTGCAAAACTGTTCCTTTTTCTCTGCATCCTCTCCAGCATCTGTTGTCTCCATATTTTTTAATGATCGCCATTCTAACCAGCGTGAGATGGTATCGCAATGCAGTTTTGATTTGCATTTCTCTAATCACCAATGATGATGAGCATTTTTTCATATGTTTGTTGGCAGCATATATGTCTTCTTTTGAAAAGTGTCTGTTCATATCCTTCGCCCACTTTTGAATGGGTTTGTTTGTTTTTTTTCTTGTAAATCTGTTTTAGTTCTTTGTAGACTTCTACAAGCAGAAAGTAAGTTGAGAAATTTGCTCAGCCCCCAAGGAAGGCATATTCTCTAATCTTCAGAGGTGGCTGAGGTGAGTAATGGAAAAAAAAATACTTTTACTTTCCAGAGTGTGGAAATAAGAGCCACAATTGCTTGAGTGGCTACCCCTTGGGAACAGAATCAGAGCTGTATCAAGGAGCATTCCCTATTCACAGGATACAAGGCTTTTGTAACAATAGATCATAACATTTCAGAATGGCCCCATTACTCTTTCTAAATAGGAGAAGTTTTGCTGGAAGTTATTCTATCTCTGTTCTGGTATTGAATGTTGGACATATGGCATAAGGTGCTTTAGAAGTCCCTATATCAAGAGAAACCACATTGATGTAGAGATTATTATGAGATTCTGGACTTGAAGACTCTTGCCATGGTTAAATAAGATTTTGGCGTGTCCTCTGGAAAGATGAAGTGAAAACAGCATTTTTTTTCTGAGACAGAGTCTCACTCTGTTGCCCAGACTAGAGTCCAGTGGTGGGATCTTGGCTCATTGCAACCTCCGCCTCCCTTGCTCAAATGATCGTATGGCCTCAGCCTCCTGAGTATTTGGGACCACAGGCTCAAGCCGTCACGCCTGCCTACTTTTTGGAGATATGAGGTTTCATCATGTTGCCAATGCTGCTCTTGAACTCCAGAGCTTAAGTGATTCACCTACCTCAGCCTCCCAAAATTCTGGGATTATAGGCATGAACCACCATGCCTAGACAAATACAGCATTTTTTAAAGTAAAAAGGAGAAATGTAAGTATTTGTGACCAATGTGGAGGACTGTAGTAAATTATACAACACTTCCCAGTTCTTCCTTTCCCGCCCCCACCTATATGCTTTGGCTATGCCTCCGCCCCATTGCCCTATGACTTACAATGCTTCTCCCTGGAGTGTGTACTTCCCTATCCTGATGGCATTGAACTTGACCGTGCAATATGCGTTGACCAAGGAAATATGGGTAGGAACTTCAGACACCAGTTCTGAAAAGCTTTAAAAGCCATTATGTGTTTCTCACAGCTCTCCTGTTCTCTTCCTCTGCCACAGGAAAGTGAAGTCCCCCATAATGGGTACTGCCTCCTGGACTGATGGCACAAGGAGCAAAGCTACAGCCACCTTGCAATGAACACAGGTCAAGATGTGTTAGATTCAGCAGAGTGCAGTGACTCACATCTGTAATCCTAGCACTTCGGGAGGCCGAGGTGGGTAGATCACCTGAGGTCAGGAGCTCAAGACCGGCCTGGCCAACATGATGAAACCCCAACTGTACTAAAAGATACAAAAATTAGCTGGACATAGTGGTGGTTGCCTGTAATCCCAACTACTCAGGAAGCTGAGGCAGGAGAATTCCTTGAACCTGGGAAGTGGAGGCTGCAGTGAGCCAAGATTGTGCCACTGCACTCCAGCCTGGGCAACAGAGTGAGACTCTGTCTCAAAAGATAAATAATAATAATAATAATATAAAGATGTGTTAGATTCAAGTAGAGAAGCAGAACCACTAGGAATGGTGCAAAATTGCAATAATGTAAAATAGGAATTGAACATTTTTCCATTATGGACACTGGTAAATGAGCTCAGTTTGGCTGTTTCTTAGGAGGGGTGCTGAGCCTGAAGTCACAAGACAGTTGCTCAATATCAAAAGATGAACAGGAAGCAGAGGAGAGCACGGAAACCTGGAATCCACAGAGAACCATCTAGAACACACGTGGATCTATCACCAAAAGTCACATAGGCCTTTTCCTGTCTCTGAGACTCCACCCTCATTGCTGTGTATGTTCTAAACAGAAGCCGGTATTCTTTCTGTAGAGCCACACCCTCTCCTCTACGAGGACCTGTGAGGTGGAAGGAAGTGATCTGCAGGGACCGCAGCTCTGGGCCAAGTCCATACATCAAGCCAGCAGGTATGTGAAAACGTGTATGAGCTGCTGCGAAGTCTGACTGGTGTGGATCTTCCAAGAATACACACATCTCCAGCTCCACTTTCAGCTTCCAAATCTTGAACGAGTTGCTTTTTAGGGCCTGTCTTAACCAGGAGCGTACAGAAAAGGAATTCTGGGAAATGTAGTTTCACTTCGCCAAGTTGACGTATTACAAAGCCACCAAGTGGGAAAATAAAAGCTTATTGCTGTATGCCACTAAGATTTGGAGGTTGATTTTTCCTATGGCAGAACTGTTATAAATTGGCTAGCTTCCAACTCCTTCCAAATTATAAGCCTGTCCAGGCTTTTGCCCATATACTTCCTTCTGGCCCTTCTGAGCTATGTGTGGCATAAAACTCAGCCAGACTTAGATGATAAAAAATTAAATCTTACTCGCATATTATTAAGTGCCTACTATGCTAATCATAGAAACCATAATAGCAAACTAGAAAAGCATTCTTCTTCTTCTCTGAGAACTCACAGTGTAGCAAGAGGAACCAACATGGACAGAAACTTGGCTCATTAATTGCAATTGTGATGTATGCTCTGAAGGGGAAGGGCAGGCAGCTATGGGATCCATAACCTGGTCTAGGAGGGTCAGAGAGGCTGCTCAAAAAAAAGCTCTTTCAGAAAGAGATGGGAGATGAAGAAAATAGCACATTCCAAGGGACTAAGGTAGAGCAAAGCTAAGAGAAGCTGAAAGGAAGCCAGTACGGCTGAATTCTAAAAGAAAGATGGGGCCTATTGAGGGAACGATGAGGCTGAAAAATAGGTCCAGGCCCTATCCGGCCTGGCAGGCCATGAAGATGATTTTGAACTTGACAGGGGAGAGGAGCAAGGGCAAGCACTGGTGGATTTAATTAGGGAAGTGACATAATAAGATTTTCTATTGGAAAGGTCATTCTGGCCATGGCTTGGGGAATGTATTAGAGGGAGACCAAGTGACCTGGGCATGTTGGCACAGAATTCTAGGCAACAGAAGGACGTAGTTGGACTCCCAGAAAAGACAGTGAAGGTGGAGACTTAGATGATAAGTGCAAGAGCTGCATGGATAGGAGTCACGATTTCTCCTAGTTTTCTGGCATGAGTGATAGGGTGGAAGGTGATGCCATCTCATGGGTCACAGAGTTCCAAAGCAGGTTGAGGCTTGGGTAGGAAGGGAGGTCATGAGTACGTGAGGGATTTTAAGCAAGCATGCAGGCATGTTTGTTCATTGCTTGTACTATGTTAAAATTGAATTTGTGAAGTTCACCAATTTATGTCAGCATTTCCTAAAATGAGTTCTCTAGCATCCTGCCTGTCAAAGAGTATCTTACAGACTAGCAGCTTTGCTTTACCTGGGAGCTGATATGAAATACTTGCCTCCAACTGCCTTACTTCTGTAGGATCCTCTGTGATTCGTAGCACATGAAAGTTGGCAACACAGCTCTGGAACCCAGGTCTTCAGAGATGATATGTGACAAAACGATTCTCAAAGCAAATAATTCTGACAGATGGTGAGATCATGTGTCCTGTGTATAGTAACAAGTCCGAATATCATTTAAAAGATTCTATAGTGACCTTTATTACAGAGACCTATGTTTTCTAGGACTTTTTGTACCTAATTTAACACTCATCTTTTCCCCCATCCACACACATCACCTCCATTAATAGTGGAGGATTAAACATTCTGTGGAACATGCTTTTAGAAACATTGATTTATGTAACATGCAGAATAAGAGTTCTGAAGGCAAGTCTGCCTGGATGCAATTAATTTATTTGTTGATTCTATCAACATGAATTGATAGTATATGAGAAGCACTATTCTTGATACTGGGGCTATGTAAATGAAAAAAAAATGGCAATATTTTCTGCTCTTTTAAGGCTTATATCCTGGGTGAAGAGTATGTTTCTTGTTACAAGGAATGAATTGTGTGACATATTGCTTGGTAAAAAGTGCTTTAGAAAAGATAAAGCAGGGAGAGACTAGGGAGTGGTGTAGAGTGCAACTTAGTAGCAAGGCAATGGAGCAAAGAGCTGAGGGAAGGGAGGAAGAAATCCCTGTGACCCTTAGGGTGAGGGAACACTAACCACAAAGATCTTGAAGTAGATATGTGTCTCGTGTTTAGAAACAACCAGAAGGTGAGTGGGCCTCAAGAGAGAAGATTGAGAGGGGAGCCATGGGGTTGGACTTTAGTTCTGGCCCTTGGCAATTCTGAAAGATTCATGTAAACTCTATAAGCCTCTGTCCTGATGTGGATTATAATTGCACCTATTTTCTAGGGCTGTGTGAGGCTGAAACAAGATCATAGTGTTTAGTGCCGTGCCTAGTTTGTAGGAAATGCTGAAACACGTTGGACGTGATCATTCATCACTTATAGGTTAAGAATGCAAATTTGGAACCCTCTCACCAGGGTTTGAATCCTAGCTCTGCTTACTCATCACTTACTGGCTATGTGAATTTAGGCAAGGTTGTTAACTCTCTAAACTCAGTTTGCTTATCTGTAAAATGAGAATAATAATAGAGCCTCTCCCATGGAATTGACATAATAATTAATGTGTTGATATGTGGAAAGGGCTTAGAACAGTCCCTGGTACATAGTAAGCACTCCTTAACGTTAGCAATTATTATGATCGTTAATAATAAGGTTCTAATATGTGTCAGATCTTTAAACAAAATAGATCAAAGTCTTTCTGACATGAGCTCTTTGGAGAAATGGATTTCTGGGCACAGGAAGAGCAGAGGGCCTCAAATGAGTCAGAAGGATTTTCCTCCCTCATCTAGAAGAGATAAGCCAAGACTGGAAAGAGGAGGATGAAGAATAAGAAAAAAAAAAAAAAAAAACAGGAAAAGGAGAAGAAGAGAACTGTGAATTCCAATAAAGAGAGCACCTAACAGCTGTGGAGCAGAGCAGCTGTCTGATAAATGTAGGCAGAGGTGACCAGAAGTAGCCTTGGGTAAATGTGACTATATTCTACAGGAGGCAGTAATGCAGTAGAGACTCGCTGACTGAGTGGTCAGCAATGACAGGTGGCTTAGTAAGTGACCTGTGTTAGGTCTATGCATCCGTTATCTGTTGCTTTGTAACAAACTACCTCAAAACATGGTGGCTTAAAACACATTTGTCACCTCCCAGTTTGCGTGGACCAGAGAGCTGGGCAGGGCTGGCCTGGGTTGTCTCATTCTTGGTCTTTCTCAGCTGCAATCAAGCATTAGATGAAGCTGCAGTCAGCTCAAGGCTCAACTGGAGAAAGCCGCTTCCAAGCTCACACACTTGGTTCTTGGCTGGATTCCTGGCTGTTAGACGGAGCATCAGTCCCTTACTGGCTTTTGAGACAACCCTTGATTCCTTGCCACGTGGACTTCTCCACCATAGCAGCTTGCTTCACCAAAGTGTGCAAGCCAAGAAAGTAATAGAGTCCAACAAGACAGAAGCCTTATCATGGCAGTGGAACCCAGCACCTTTGCCTTACTCTATTTACAAGGAGCATGTCAGCAGCTTCAGCCCACACTCAAGGGGTAAGGATTAGACATGAAGTTCCAGAGACAGGGAACTTTGAAATTACATGGGCCCTCCTCCTGACAGCTTCTGCTTCCTAGAACATGTTCTACAGAAGATCCTGCCATGTGGCAGAACTTCAGAGGGAAAGGGAACCCCAAGAAAGGATGAGATTAACTTCTCTGCCAGCCTGACAAGCTGGTGTCTCAGAAGCGAACTCGATTTACAGAAAACAAATAAGGAATACACCTTAGACATCTGTGCTGAGGACTGAATTATTTCTCATTTCTTTTATCTCATTTAATTCTTCAAGCCATGATGTGACATATATATTATTATGTTTATAATCGAGAAAACTGAAACTCAGAGAGGTAAGTCACAAATCTGAGGTCACACAACTAGGATGGTAGACAGGTTGAATCTCTCTGTGACCCCAAAACCCACACTCTTTCCACTATGCAGTGGTACCTCGATGTTACTGGAATGTGTTTGAATGTATATTTCTTTTATCACTTATAATAGTACAGATATGTAGGAACCCACATAGAGCATCAAGTATTTGCATTCTACTATAATGTGTATGTAAAATGTCATCTACATAGTTTTTTGTAAAGCCCAAACTTTAGTGGATAAATATATTGCCTCTATAGAAATTTTCGTAAGATCAAGCTCTGGCTATTTAATAGTATTCTAAATTTAATAGCATCAGTGCATCATCCTCAATAAATTTCAGTGATTTGGACAAAGATCACTACTATGCACTACTTATAAATAAATGTGGCCAGATGATGAGCAAGAAGTGTCAGTTCGCTGAAAGTCTTTCTGACATTCTCACAGCCAAGGTGACAAGTTAGCTCAGAAAACCACCCCTCCAGTGACCAGGGTGTAACCAGCTGGACTGACTGACACACGGGCTGCAGATTCCCTGCTGCTGGCCCAGGAAACTATCTGAAATCTTCACCACACTCCTCAGTGTGAATGCTACTGATGTGAGCCCAACAGGAAGTGTGACCTCATTCTGCCTCTTTGCCTCTAGTTACGCAGGCTGTTTTCAAAAGAAAACAAGACGGTTTGTAAGGCTGACTTTCCCAAGAACTACACAATCATTTGTACCAAGAAACAGATGAGAACAAGAGGCTGCTGAAGACAAAACTCTGCAAGTACCTGTGCACGGCAATGCCTGTGGGCATCTGTGAGAAGGTAGGTTGGGATTCCTTTATTAAGAGACTTCTGCACCTGTTGACATTCAGACATTTGCAGCTGGGGAAGTGCTCAGTCCTCTATTTCTCCAGGGTCAACCACAGGAAGCTTCCTATTTCAGTAACAATTTTGTCCTTTGTCAATTGGAAGAAGAGGCTGGGAACTCCCTTTGGAAGAAACACATATGAGCACACAATTTTCAGAACAGATGTGTTGCTTTGATGGAACTGGTAGATTCTGTTTCTTGAAAAGTTTTAGATTTGTACCTGAAGGGTTATTTTTTCCTACTGTTACTAATTTTCAACTGAATGTCAGCGTACTTCCTATAGATTGCTATAAGCACTTGTAAGATAGAACCATAAGATCTTGCTTTCTGCTGCAGGATTTGTAGGCTGAAAATTAAGTTTAATATGTGGGGAACACTAAAATCAGGTTATTTGGGCTGGGCACATCCATACAATATTGATCAAAAATGAAAAGGACAAGTAACATACTGATATATTACATTATATTATTGGGATTTATTTTGTATCCCAAACAAATGAAATTTGTAAATGTGTGCTTTGATTTAGAGATCTTCCAAGGAAGGCCAGAAAGTTATCCTGACATCTTTAAAGGTCTCTATTAGCTTTATATTTTCCTAATAGGGTTTGTATATAATTTATTGAAATATTAAACTTAAAGCTTTAGAATTAGCCTGGTTTGATTGATTGTATTACAGCTACAAAAACAATCCATTAGTAGTACTCATGTTACAAAATGTGGATATAGGTGGTGAATCAGAAAAGAATTTTGTCCTACCTTATAAAGCAACTAGGACAGTGATACTATGTACAAAAGTTTCATAGTCAACAGAAGATAGTTCTATTTGATGAACAGTAAATGATCAAAGTTTGCATAATTTGCATACTTTGATGTTTTTAATTTGTGATTGAGAAATTAAGTTATGTGCTCATGGGAACTGGATTCTAAAATCTTCCCAGTGGTATGCGATCTTTAGTGCAGTGTTACTTATGCTGTTTAGGAATGTCCACGCTGATAAAAACTATTAAAAAACATTCTCTGTGACCACCTGTCAGTGGTTTAAGTTGTTGGGCAAAAGAGACACCAATCTCCAAGCACCGTTTGAAACTTGATAATGAAGTTGATTTGTGTCAGATGATCAAAATACAAATACATTTGTTTTGGGGGGTAAATGACTGTTAGAACCAGTCATTTTATTAAGATTTCTTGATCAAATACCTCACTTTCATTATTTTCTTTGGATTACAAATCAACCTCTTTAAGTCTAGATTTTCCAAATAAAGTGTGGTTCTTATTTACAAGAAAAGGTTATTGAGATGCATGGAGTGAGGCAATAGAAAATGTTCAAAGTCACAGAGGCAGACACAACTTTGAGAAGTTGTGTCTTCAATCTGGTCTCCTACCTTCAATCCTGTATCTCTGTATTATTTCAGTAAACAAATCTGACTAGCACAATTAGTAGATGCCATCTGTTTTGGCATAATTTTTCTATTTTTAATATATAGTCCACCTTTTTTTAACGTCTTTTGCAGAGAATCTGTGAAGTTTGAACAAGCGGCCTTCCCAAGATGTACCGAATATCTCAACTGATGTCAACACCAGTAGCAAGTAAATGTAGAAGAACTGCGATATGCAATTATCTTTTGAACGATTAGACTCCTTTTAGCAATTTCCTTGCTTTGATTTTGCTGATACTCAGACCATTAACCATCTGTCAGTAGCTTGTGCTTCTTAAATGCCAGTGTTCACTTTGGCAATGATTTTCACTTCTTTTTTTTCCTTGAAAGAAATGTGGTATTTTTCCTCCTAGTAGAAAAAAAAAAAATCACCGTTTTTTTTAGATGCCTGTGCATAAATGTGAAAGGAGATTGTTTATCAGCTACTATTAAGATGCAAAACTGTTTGTGTATAAAAAATGCTGAATGATTTTGATAGCTACTTGCAGAAAATAAGGGCTCTGTTAAAACGGTAGTGGTTTCAAGTTTCTTCCTTCCTCTTGTTATTTTCTCCCAAAACCCCACTTCTCACTCTCCCTCACACACCCACAGTTTTCGCCTTACAAATCAACCAACCCAATCTGAAAGTCTAAATTCCATTCTTTGTCCTAGATACTAATTGTCCATAATGGAATCAAATTTCCCTAAGCCTGTCTGTTAGGACTATTGACACTATCTCTGCACACAGTAAAATTCTGCTTTAGAGTTTAGAATATTAATCAACTACAACTTTCACCAAATAAAGTCTGTTGTCATGCCTTTGGTTGAACTGGAATGAATGGATAGATGAGGTTTCTATAATTAAGAATACTCACAGTATTTATACATTAGAAAATCTTATATAAAACAAAACAAAACTTTTTTTCTTCCCCACTAATGGCTTTTGCTCACTGTTTTACCCTATAAGTGTCTTAATATGCACTAATGAGGGAGAATCTAGAATAGTGATTGAATTCCTCAGGTTACTGAGTAAGCTACAATAACAAACACATTGGGTAATTGATTCAGGTTTTCTCCTGCTTCACACAAGACTTTTTTTTCCCCATCCTTTCATGAGCTCAGTTTGATGCTGATGTTTTATTATTGCCTCATCCTGCACTAAGGAACTTCTAAAGGAGTGTTACATGGGAGAAGGAGATACAAGTCCCTAGTTTATGTCTTGCTTCCTGTAGAGCCCTGGTCTTTCTGCTTAGGCTGAGACATCAGCTATTCCCATCTTACATTCCTTCACTGTTTGCAATGGTGTATACTTATATACTAGTGATAGTTGCAACAGTGTATATTGTTGTACAAGTGATACACATGTATCAACATGTATGACTGTTAATCAGGTATGGTACAGTCTACTTCTCTCTCATTTGTTTATACAGGTCCTTCCAGTTTGGAAAGAGAATATGCTGGACAGTTGTCTCCCACATGCATTTTTCCAAGGTATTCTATGGGGCTTCTTTAAAAAAAAAAAAATCATTCTTGGCTGGGCACGGTGGCTCACACCTGTAATCCCAGCACTTTGGGAGGCCAAGGTCAGTAGATCACTAGAGGTCAGGAATTTAAGACCAGCCTGGGTAAAACACAGTGAAACTGTGTTTCTACTAAAAATACAAAAATTAACTGGGTGTAGTGGTACATGCCTGTAATCCCAGCTAGTCAGGAGGCTGAGGCGGGGAAATTGCTTGAATCTGGGGGACAGAGGTTGCAGTGAGCCAAGTCCACACCATTGCGCTCCAGCCTGGGTGACAGAGCGAGATCCCATCTCAAAATAATATTAGCAATTGTTATTATTATTTTCCTGTATGTCTTGCTTTGTTGTGTTACTGGTTTGAAATTATTGTTTTAGCTATCCTCTAGTTTTGATACATTATATCTTTTCAGTGCCATGTGCATACTAAATGAAAACTTGCCTAATAGAATAATGAGTATATACATATATATCATATTATATATTATTTCTCTGCATTGTTTCTCTGGCAAGTGGTGAAACTATTGAATACTAATGAATGGCTACTTTTTCTCAAACTGATATCCTTTTAAATATGCTTTCCTATCTTGTTTTACAAGAGCAACAGAATTCTATACCAATGACTGAATTTTGTGCTCTACTAAAACATGTATAGCCTACCATTTTGTTGAAGTCCTGCAAGGGAGTCATTTTTCTTCCTTTTTTTCTGACTCTCTGACTGTCTCTTATTCCCTATAAAGACATCAGCTGATGTTTCTCCTAACATTTTGTGAAATGTGCCTGTAATATAAAGAGATCATATATTCCTGTTAGGACCCACTCCTCGCAAACTGTAGGCCTCCTGATACTACTAAATAAATCAATATGAACAGAGGCACGTGTGGAAAGGATCCATGTTTTAGAGTCAGATAGACTAGGTTTCATATCATAGCTCTGCCACTTACTAGCTATATAAAATACCCAAGTAATTTGCTGTTTTTGTAAATCTTTTTTTTTCCTGCTAGATGATCAGGAAATTCTAAATCACAAATTTTTAGAGATTTGTGAAGAGTAGATAAAGGGCAAAGTAGGGGGCCAGGCTCATGGTAAGTGTTCAATAAATCACATTCATTTGAAATACTATTTTATTACTAGGCTGAGTACATTGTATATAAGCTTTTAAATGTAAAAATATCAAAAGTTCAGTAGTGCATGAAGCAGATGTACAGTGCATGAAGGATGAGAGACATTTTGTAATCTATCAGTGTGTAATTATCTAAAATTCTTTAATGACCCTAATGATATTTGTCCTTTCACCACCCAGTCTTTGTCCTATCCTAGGAGGCATGATTTAGGCTCTTCTAAGGCCTAGTTAGTAACCTTACATGAAAGGAAAGGACTTTGTCTTCAGGCAGTCAGACACCTTGCTGGGCTTTGCTGTGGGACTGGACTTTAGAAACCAATTGGAAAGGACCTGCTGAAAAGAATCAGCTACTAAGTTTATTACAGCAGAATGAGGCAAGAGTCAAGATCTAGAGATAATTTTGTTATCTGCTCTAAATGTTTGATATTGTTCAGAAAGTTTTTTTTTTTTTTTTTTTTTTTTAAACTATAATCTGGGTGTTGGAAGAGTGTCTTTGTTTACAATCAAGAGAGGATAAAGGTAGGGGCATTAAAAAGGAAAGATGCCAGGGATTAGGGAGGCTATAGTTGGTAACTGTTGAATGTGGAAACCTTGGAAATTGGAGTGAAGCTAGGAATACAGGTCCAGAACTCTGAAACCTCCTAAGTGTCCAGCACCATACAGTTGCCCCATTAATTCTCAAGTAGGCAAAATAATATAGAAGAAAGAGCACTAGAGTAGGAAAAAAAAATCTAGACTTTTCCCTGGCCTCTCCCACTTATCAGCCCTGAGTTATTGAGCAATGAACTTATCCTACTGGAGCCTCCATTTTCTTATTTATTAATAGGGGTAACAAGAACCAAAACGTCTGTTAGAGTGTGTCAGTGCATGTCTGGAAATAGTCTCTTGTGATGTTTTCAAAGTCTCAGATTTCTACCCGTACTATTCAATATTTTTATCAATGATTTGTATTGATGACATGTAGATTCCAACATATTTGTATCATGTAAATATATTAAAAGTATTGTGTAATATAATCAGAATTCTTCAAAATTCTAATAGCACAATATGAATAGCTCTTTCAAATAGTAGCCAACAGATTTAGCTCGCCACACTTAGGCAATGGAAAGCATAGTCATTAATAACCTCCGTTAAACTATGACATTTAGTATTTATGCAATCTATGAGGTTTATTTTGGGTAATCTTTATTGCACAGATTCACATTTGTTTAAAAAAAAAAAAATCCTAAGCCTCGAACAGAATAATTAGCAAGAGGTAGAGCCAGGATTGAAACCCAGGGTGTAAACTTAGCTCTATCTATCTGCAAAGTTTTAATTACATATTGACTCTTTAATGTAAAACTAGTCCAAAAGTCTAAGAGAGGAAAGGTACATCTAAATATACAGGGGAAAGACTAGAAATTGATAGATTATTTAGATGAGATCAGGTGCATTCAGGGTGCTATGGCCGTAGACTTGACAGTCTACTTAATAGTGTGATAATATATTGGTAACTGGAGGGAAGAAATGAATCAAGCTAATGTGACTTAAGCTTCATCGCTAAAGACTTGGATTCTATAATGGGGGAGGTGATAATCTCTACATTCCTTGGGCAGACACACCTAAAGGGTTGGGTTCTATGGTTGCCATGTTATTTAAGAGCAGGATCTTTAAAAAGCGGAGACTAAGAGAAAAGCCATCAAACTGATAGCTAACGGATCAAAACTGCATTATGTCGTATAAAGATGAGCTAAATGAACTGGAGCACTTTTAGTATGGAGAAGCGAGGACCCAGGGAGGACATGGAAATTCTTCAGGTAGCTGAATAGATCTCAAATGGAAGATAGAAGGAAGAGCACAGCAAGGGAAAGAAAGGAATGGAGGAAGTGAACATTTATGAGACCCCTACTAGGTGCTAAGCACAGACCATTTATTTTCTTATTTAATTATTAAGATAACCCCATAGTCGAGATTCGTTTTCTTGTTTTACAGATAAGGAAACAGTCTAAGAGGCTAAGTGACTGGATTATGGTTACTTACCTAAACAATGAAAGAGTTGGAATTATGGACTTGGGCGGAGGGATGACTTCAAATTCCCTATCCTTTCCAGTATGCTACAGTCATATTTGTTCAGTTAAGGGGCGTGGAGGTGCTTAGTAAGTGTGGGGTCCTTCTTACTGAAGGTTTACATGCAGAGACAGGACAATGTTTGCCAAAACATAGCAGATGGGACAAGCAGAATTTGGTAGGGCTGCAGACATGACCGCCAAAACTCCTTCTGATTCTTAGAATCTGTGATCTCTGGAAACATATGATCCCAATTTATGCAATTAAGTGGAACACATAATATACAGAAATTATTGAGAACATCAAGGTAAAGAGCACATGAGAGCTATTATAATATCATCACTGTTAACTGATTGACACAAAACCACCCCAGGAATTCAAATATATTCAGACACTATATATTTTCACAGATTTTACCAGATTTCCATAGCCTGTCAGCTGATTTCATTCAGTAACTGGTATTGAATTTATTTACATACTGAACATTTTTTAGGTTCACAATATCTGCCCTCCAGAAATGTATAAAATAATTACTGAGGCAGACATACATACACAAAAATGGCAATGAGATTAGTTGGAATTTAGGAGAAAAAATTAATTTTTATGGGAGAAGAGAGGAGAAAAATGCAAGCCCTCTTTGAAGAAATAGCACATAACATATTATTTTCTCCAATATGGCTGGCTCTATTACTATTGTCACCAGGCTTCCACCAAATCTCACCTCAAGAAATTTTAGAAGGCCGGGCGCGGTGGCTCACGCCTGTAATCCCAGCACTTTGGGAGGCCGAGGCGGGTGGATCACGAGGTCAAGAGATCGAGACCATCCTGGTCAACATGGTGAAACCCCGTCTCTACTAAAACTACAAAAAATTAGCTGGGCATGGTGGCGCGTGCCTGTAGTCCCAGCTACTCAGGAGGCTGAGGCAGGAGAATTGCCTGAACCCAGGAGGCGGAGGTTGCGGTGAGCCAAGATCACGCCATTGCACTCCAGCCTGGGTAACATGAGTGAAACTCCGAAAAAAAAAAAAAAAAAGAAATTTTAGATTTATGAAATATTTTTATAATAAAATATTGATTGCCTGTCAATTATAGGGGCCTGTAATTTACTCCTTCCTTCTGTCCTTCCTTTCTTCCTTCCTTCCTTTCCTTCTCCTCTTCCTCATCCTCCTCCTCCTCCTCCTCTTCCTTCTTCTTCTTCTTCCTCTTCGGTCTCTCTCTCTCTCCCCCGCCTCTCTCTCTTCCTTCAGATACAGGGTCTTTGCTGTGTTGCCCAGACTGGAGTGCAGTGGCTATTCACAGGCATGACTAGCACGCTGCAGCCTCAAACTTCCTGGACTAAAGGGTCCTCCTGCCTTAGCCTTCTGAGTAGCTGGGACTATAGACACATGCCACCATGCCCAACTCAATGTGATTGTTTTTTAAAACCTAAGACACATATAGATTTACTCAAGTAATTATGAGACTTCCCTGGCTACAAAATCAGGGAACGTAACCGTGTGCCCATGTGTGCAGCCAGCCTGGGGAAAAATTTGCAAAGGCCAAAAAAGATCTCTTTGACTGCATGTTCATCCTGTACCTCATATGTTTCTGGTGGCCACATAATTTTAATGTCTCTATTACAGTGATGAGAATAAAGATATGGCAATTGGAGGGCTATTCAAAGTAAGGGGGTAGAGGGGGTTGTGAGCTGCCAGCATTCCATCCAAAAAATATATATAGTAGACTAACATCAAATGTAGGTCCATCATATGATGAGGAAAGTGATTAGCCATCGTGTTTTCACCAAGGTTTAAAACAGAAAGAAGCACTAAATGTTCTGTAGTTCAATGCTGTCGTAGGTGAGGGGATGAAGCCCAGGAGGTTAAGAGTGGCATTCCAAATGGTTGCAGAGGTAATTGACAGTCGTGTTTGGAAAGAGGTTATTTTCCTTCACAGTGATGAGATGTGGTTTATACGGGACTGGTGTAATGGATAGAGATTTAAAAGGCTTTCCCTTTTCCTTCTTAGTTTCACCTGTGATGTCCTGGATGGTGACCATTCTTTTGAATACTGCTCCATAAGTCCCCTGACAGGCTCCCACTATACCTGTCGCCGAAGTCCCAGACTCCTCACCAATGGCTACTACATTTGGACCGAAGACAGCTTCCTGTGCAACAAAGATGGCAACATAACTCTGAACCCATCCCAGACCCGTGTTATCTACAAAGAGAACTTAGTTAGGTAAGCAAAGCATATTACAGAAGGAAATTTGAAATCCAATCCATCCATTAATCGTTCATTCATTCATTTACTCACTCAACTATCTTTTATAAAGAGCTCATTATTGCTCCAAACTGTGGAAATACAAACGGTTAGAGGGGACAGGCATAGCCAACATGAAAACAGATGAAACCAATGAAGTAATATGGGTGCCAGGATAGAAATCTGTCAGGGGGCAGTGAAGGAGAAAAAGAAAGAGAATCTATGTTACCTGGGGAATAGGTAAAAACAAATTCACTAGAGGTGATGATGGCTGATTTAAGTCTTGAAAAATGTAGGATGTTAGTTAAAATAAAAGTAGGAAAGAGGACTTCTAGAAAGGTGGCACAGACATGGGTTTCTGAGAGACCCTGGTAAAACTTGGAGAATAGCAAACAGTTTGGTAGGGATAAACAGGGTGAGAAGGGGTGTTTTGTAAGAAAGAAGACTGAGCACAGGAGCAGGGGCTGGATGAAAGTGTTTAAATTTCAGGCTAAAGAGTTTGAGCTGTGCTCTATAAATAAAGAGGGGCCATTGATAAATTATCAGATTTATTCTTAGAAAAATAATAGTGACACAATGGAAAAGATGGGTGGTTGGATGTGTGTGAATACATGAGTAGAAAGTGAGTACAATGGGAAAAATGAAGGCAGGGTGTATATGGATTGAAAGCAAATTGAAAGCTATGATGAAAGAGTAAGGGTGGGGAAATAGATAAAAAGAATGGTAAAGAGGTGGAATCCTGGGCATCCAAAGATGTGGGAGGTCCAGCAAAGGAAGAACACTTGCATGAAATCTTAGGACTCTGGCTCTGTCAACTGGATGTATGGTAGGACCATTTACCAAGATCAAAAAGAAAGAAGGAGCATGTCTGAGGAAAGAAGATGGATGAGTTCACTTTGGATCAGCAAATTTGGATGATCACATTCATTTTCTTTTGCTTCAAAACCACCCATATGCTGACTGTATCCATCAGCTATTGACACAATAGCTGTGTAACAAATAACTATCAAATCTTAATAATATAAAACAATGAGCACACACATGTTTGAAGTAGGTTGGTTTAATCTGAACCAGGTGGAGCTTGGCTTCAGTTGGAATCAAGTATGAATTCCAACTTTGAGACCAGTGGACTACAGAAGAATGTTCTTTCTGTTGTAATTACATAAATGCAAGAGGACTTACATAAATGCAAGAGGACAACAGGTACATTTCAAGCCTCTGTGTACATGAATCTGCTACCATCTCAATGGTCAATTCAACTTACATGGGCAAGTTGGAATAAAGGTCAGAGAAATACACTCTACCCTTGTTGACATGGGAGGAAGGGATTTCCTATAGGCATCTCAAACTGAGTATGTCTAAAATAGAAAAGGTCCTCTTTCTTTCAAAATGTTTCTCACATGATTTCTATTTCAAAGAAAAGAAGCACCATTCATCCTTCATTGAGAGTCTCTCCAGACTCGACTTTTTATTCACACATCTTTTTTGGTCAGTTGGTCAGGATAAGATGGTACAGGTAGTAACCTTTAGATGTAAATATGTAATGATTCAAACAAAACCAATTTTATTTCTTGCTCATATAATTGTCTAGAATGACTGTTCTAGCTTAACTGGTGACTCATCTCGAAGCAGAGACTCAGAGATCCAGATTTCTTCTGTCAAATGCATCTGCTAACCATGCAAACCTTGTAGAGTCTGCGGCATGGTGGAATTGCCTGGAGCCAACTGGTAAAAGTAGAAAGAAAGTGAGGTGGAGGAACACCTACTTTGCTCAAGGCTCCAGCCAATAAATGGCAGAGATCACTTTTACTCATAATCCACTGGAGAGACCTTAGACTCGTGACCACACGTAATGGCAAGGGAGCAGAAAGATGTAGTTCAGTTGTGTGTCCAGGTACACTGTGTTTGGTAAGAAGTTTATTGTTTCTACTGTAAAGTTTAAGACCAAATGAGTCTAATTCCTAAAATTATTTTGAATTGTTCCTCTTTCTTTGATCCCCTAGCTATTTTATTCATTCAGGCCACCATCACCTCTTGCTTAAATTTCTGCAATGGTTACCTGAGTATTCTGATGCCTCCTGGATTACTCACCTTCCAGTACATTCTCCAGGCCAGGCTACTGCAAGGTGGTTTTCTTACATTGGTTAGGCACCCTCCTTCAGGGAGGTTTTACTCTGTTTACTTTCTTCTCATTTCACCTTTTGTAACTGCCAATATTTGTTTTAAAAAACCAAATAAAATAAATGTACTGATTGCTTTCTGTGTACTAGGGACTATTTCAACTGTTTTGCATGTATACTACCATTTGATTTCAACTCCTGCTCTGGAATCTTATGACACAGATTTTATTACTGCCATTCCTATTTCACAAAAGTGAGACACAAGTTCAGAGAGGTTAAGTAATTTTCCCAAGCTCACAGGGCTATTAGGTGGAAATAGGATTTCAGCTCAGATTGTTCAACTTTAGAGAATCAATTTTCAACCACCACTTTTAACTCTAGCCCACCTTATGTAGATAGATATTCTTGATGTTAAAGATGTTTGAAACATACTTTTTGTTCTCAAATTTGATGAGTGCCCATCCCATAATAGGTACTTAATAAAGTTTTGTTTAGCAAATTAATGAATATAAGAATAAATGAATAAGCATTTCTAATTCCAGTTTATTTAGTTTAAAATGACCTCATCTTAGAACATACAGGAACCTTTCAAATTTGGTTTGTTTTCACAGGAATGTGTTCCATTGTCATGAACTTTACCATTTTTCTCAGCTCCCCATTCCTGAAACCTATGACAGAGAGAGTTCAAATAAAGCAGGTTTTCTCAACAGTAGCACTACTCACATTTTGTACCAGATAATTTTTTGCTGTGGGCAACTGCCCTGTGCATCGTACGATGTTTAATGGTATCTCTAGCCTCTTCTCACCATCTGCCAGGAGGACTCCTCCCCTAGTGTAACGTTAACAAAATGTCTCCAGAACCTACCAGATGTTCCCTGCAGTCAAAATCGACCTGGTTGAGAACCATCAGGATAAAGAATGCACAAGCCTTGTAATTCACCCTAACCACCAAGGGAAAACACAGCTCAAAATGCATCTTCTGATAGCAGCCATGGATATCCCAAGAGGAGAGCAGAATTTTGTAATAGGAAAACTGTTCCATGCCCATCTTGCATGTGATGGGAAAGCTGTCCCACTTGACCTTGCATTACCTAGCTTTAATTCAGGCTCTTAGTATTTTTCACCAGTATAGCATGCTCAGCACAGGGCTTGACACATCACAGGCAGATACACGACAGTGACTCCCCTGTGCACTTTGATTAGCCTTTCTGCCCTCAATTTTGCCCCACTGAGGCACCCTCTGTTACCAACAATTTTGGAAATGCAAATCAAATTATGACATCACCACTCTCTTCCCCATAGCCATGATTTAGAGGTCTCCCTTTTTTCCAACACTACATTCCAACCCCCCTGCATCCTATATGAAGTTCATCATTATCTGTCTTCATGTTACCTGTCCAGCTTCACTTCTTGGCATGACCTAATCACACCTACTGGCTCCTCAATGAACAGGTCAGATCATCTCATGAAGGTTAGCACTCATTTCTCCCAAAAAACTTCCCTCGATTATCAATTAGTAATGCCACACCTGGTGCCCTCAGAGCAGCCTCTAGGTAATCCTTTCAGAGCACGTATCCCCTATATAGCATAGTGATCAAAAGCAGAGACCATGGAGGCAGATTCTCTGGGTTTGCGTCACAACTATGTCACTTACTAGCTGCATGACCTCAGCCAAGTGACTTAACCTATCTGTGCCTAAGTTTCCTGATGAGAAAAATGGGATGATAATAGTACCTGCTTCATAGAGTTGTTCTGAAGATAGTGTGAGTTGATCTATGTAAAGCACTAAGGAAGATGCCTGGCACAGAATAAACCCTAGAAAAGCATTACCTATATGTGCGTTATTTTTTTTTCTTTCTCCCATAAAACATTGCAAACTTATCACACACAAAGTTTTGTCTTTTATTTCTGTATTCTTGACGTTGAGCCAAGGACCAGGCACACAGCAGAATTTTGAGAAACTTCTGTAGAATTAATGCAGTGAGTAGACTTGGGTTGTGGAGATGCATTCTGTGTACCGAATCACAGTTTTGAACTACAGGTAACCATTATTGATTGTTTGCCATGCTTTCATTTCTCTCTAGGATATTTAGAAAGAAAAAGAGAAGCCGCCATCCCTTTTCTTCTCTCTTCAACCTCAGCACTTCTAAATCTTGGCTGCATGGAAGTATCTTGGGTGACATCGACTCTTCTCCAAGTGAGGACAACTGGTTGGAGGGGATCAGGAGGTTGGACACAGACCACCACAATGGAGATGGTGAGTTTGAACCTTCCTTTCCATAGCAAAATTTCATTTCCAAGTGGGCAGTGGTAACTCTGTGGTCCTCAACCAATGTCAAGTCCAGAGATGACAGTCATTCTGATGGAGAGATGCCACATTTTAAAAATTCACTTAAAGTTCTCTCTATACTACATGTGTGATCAAAACACATATGTGTCTATGTCATGGAAAATAGCCTAATGTAAATGTGTAAATTATTAAGTTGATAATGCTTTAGGAAATATGGCCATTTTTGTGATATTGATTCTTCCAATTCATGAGTATAAAATGTTTTTCCATTTATTTGTGTCACCTATAATTTCTTTAAGCAGTTCTTTGTAGTTCTTCTTGTAGAGATTTTTATGTCCTTGGTTAGATGTATTCCCAGGTATATTATCTTTTTGTAGCTATTGTACATGGAATTGCATTCTTTATTTGGGTCTCAGCTTGAATGTTTAGTGTACACAATGTTATTAGTGTACAGAATTGACTACTGACTTTTGTATATTGATTCTCAAAGCGTATTTTAAAGATGAAATGGGACAATGACGGTCAGTCATAGTTCAATATCTGGTGCTTAATAAGTTGTGGTTAAAATTATTTTTATTACTAGAATGGAAACAACAGATATTTATTGGGCAGTTACTATTTTCCAGGCAATGTGGTAGGTCAGGGATAAAAAGGTGAATATAAAAAATGTAGCCCCTGTCTTCTTGGGTCTTATGGTCTACTGGAGCAGGTACTGGTGTTTAGATCTTTGTTAAATAATTGCACAAACATGGCATAATAATTGTGATGGGGGCCATGAAAAAACGTTATGTGATATAATGGGGAATTTGACTCATTTGGAAACTTAAGAAAGGCTTCCCTGTGGAACTGACAATGGAGATGAGTGCTAGACAATGAGAGGGGCTTTTGCTGGGTGAAGGGGAAAGGTAAAAACATTTTGTGCTAAGGAGATAAAAAAGTCTGGAGTGTGAGTTGCCTAGTGAGTAGACTTGCTCAGTGAGGGAAGATAGCATGCATGGTTTGGAACACAATGAGTTTAAGTTTCTTTAAGACATCCAAGAGACAACATCAAGATGGCGTTGATGTTTGTAAACTGGAGCTCAGAGGAGGAAGCTGAGTTAAAGGTATACATCTGGGAATCATATCAATCTAGGAAGTCATTGAAGCCTTATAGTGGATGAGATGGATTAGGAAGGAGATATACAGTTTTCAAAAGACAGAGCCTAGAATGGAGTTATGAACTCAAACACTGAATAAATAAATAGGACAGGATTAACCTGCAAAAGAGATTAGGAAGGAAGCATTCATAGAGGTGAGTGGAAAACCAAGAGAGTGTTGTGTAATGTGTGATGAAATTCCTGGGATAATAGTGGTACAAAAGGTGGGAGCACTCAGCGATGACAAATCATACTAGCAAGGTAAATAGAATGAGGACTGAGTGTTCACCAGATTCATTGGCCTGGGGGTGACTGGTAGTGGAGTGAAGGTGGCAGAAGAGAACCAGGAGTACAGTGAAGAGAGAGTGAGAGGTGAGGAAATGAAGGAATGGCCTATAGAAGACTTTGATGTCTGCTGGGAAGAGAAGGGGAGAGGTGAAGGACGATGAAGTCAAATTAGAAGATTGAATGAACCCCTGCCTCTTCTTCCTTTTTCTCCTCATCCTATCAACACAGCCAAACCATATCATGACTATATATCATGATAAGGTTTGGCTTTGTCCCCACCCAAATCTCATTTTGAATTCTCACATGTTGTGGAAGGGTCCTGGTAAGACGTAACTGAATCATGGGGATTCAATAAACGTACTGTTTTAGTGATAGTGAATAAGTCCACCAGATCTGATGATTCTATAAGGGGGAGTTTCCCTGCACGAGCTCTCTCTTTCCCTGCTGCCATCCATGTAAGACATGACTTCCTCCTCCTTGCCTTGCACCATGACTGTAAGGCTTTCCCAGCCATATGGAGCTGCAAGTCCATTAAACCTCTTTCTTTTGTAAATTGCCAAGTCTTGGGTATGTCTTTATCAGTAGTGTGAAAATGACCTAATACATGTCACTTCATCAACACATGGGCCTGAAATAAAAGTGGGTTTGCAGGTCCACTTTGATATGTTATATACTGATTTAACAGTCATTCTTTCATTTATTCATTCACTCATCAAACCCACTGAGTATGTGCTATGTGCCAGCCACTGCACTAAACACAACACTCTTCCAAACCATAACCCTAACCTTGAAAACTTCCTGGTTTAAAACAGGTAGATAAATATATTTGCAAATAATTTGAGTATAATGACTGAAACAGCATAAGAGATTTAAGAGTAATATGTGGAGACACTGTCAGACGTTTAGCCAGGGGAGGCAGTGTTAGCTTTACCTAGAGGTGACTGGGAGGGCATCAGAGGGAGGCAATTTCTGAGTGGGTCTTAAAGGATAAGTAGGATGGCTAGGCAGAGATGAGCTGGGGTGATATTCCCAGCTTCCCCATTCCATCTTCCAAACTGCTGTGAGGCTGACCTTTCTATAACACAAATGTGGCCTTGTCATTCCTTAACACAGCATATAAGACCTTTTGAATATCTCCTACTTCTCCAACCCAAACTGACTGCATAATATTCAGGCCCACTGCGGAAAAAAATACAAGGCTCCCTGTTAAGAAATTCTTAAGAATTTCAAGTGTCAACCAAGAAACACCGTTCAACCAAGAAAAAGACCCTCATGACAAGAAGCCCTGTGCAATGGCACTTGTCAAAGGTCCATGTGGCTGGCCTTGTCTTCAACTCCATCTTTTTCCTTTCCCTTACATGTGATTGACACACATCGCACTGATCTTTCAATTTCCTGAATGGATCCTGCTCTTCCACACACCTGTGGCTTTAATTATGTCACTCACTCTGTTAGAATTCACTTTTTCACTCATTTGGAAGATTTTATTGAGGGCCAACAATGCGCCAGGCATTATTCTACACAATGAACATAGCAGTGAATAAAATGGACAAAATGCAAGTTCTTGTGGAACTTGCATTTCTATAGGGGGAGATAGACAATACATAAATTATGTAGCATGTTAATAAATGGTGAGTGATATGAGGCACAAGAAACGGGGAAGTGATGGGGATTGCAAATGTAAATAATGTGGTTAGAGAAAACCTCATTGAGAAGGACTTTTGAGCATTGGCTTAAAAGCAAAATCAAAACAGTTCTGTAGATACCTGGGGGAGGAACAATCCAGCTACACGAAATGCTGATGTACAAGTTCTAGTCTCAGAGCCTGCACTGGGCTGAGTGAGTGAGTGGGGAAAGCAGAGAAAAGACTGAAAGGTGTATGTGTCAGGAATGAAAGTGGGAAAGGACAAGGAGAGCTGTGGGGTCATTTCAAAGGCTTTGCTTTCTACTCTGAGTGGAGGACAAACCATTGGGGGATTCTGAGCTAAGGAATAACCTGTTTTGATTTACATGTTGGCAGGATAACTCCAGCTTCTGGGTTCAGATGAGATGTCAGTTATTAGGAACAGCAGCAAGAAACCAGTTAAGAGGCTGTTGGAGTGATTCAGGTGGGAGATAATGGCGGCTTGAACTAAGATGATAGCAGAATGGTGATGAGAAGTAGGATTCCAGGTTCATTTTGCAGGTAGAGGCAACAGGATTTGCCTACGTGGTTGTGAGAGAAAAAGAGAAGTAAGGGTACTTATTACATGCTGAGCACTTTACATTGTGTCTTTTAAAAAGATATTAGCTTGTTTACATACATTATCTTGTTTAAATATTTCCAAAATTCATAGGAAGTAGATTATATTATCATATTTATTATAATTATGATAAAACTTAAGTTCAGGGTTAAAGAACTTGCCAAGCTAATTTAGCTTATAAATATCAGAGTTGGAATTCAACCAGGTCAACTAAATCAGGTCTATCTGATTTAAAGGTCCAGATTCTTCTCTGGTGCCAGGAAGGGTTTTGTTCTCCTTTTCAAAGAGAAATCCATCATATCCTTCATAGTGCAGGACCAAAGAGCAACCTAGAGGAGTCATATGATGTAATAATGTATTAATTAAAGTGTGTAGTAATTACATGGATACAATTTTTCTTAATCTGCTTCTTAGAAAACACACATAACTTAATTTTTTTATTTTTAATTTCAGTAACTTTGATTCACAAAATGTTATGAAAAATAGTACTGAGAGGGCCAGTGTATGCTTCATCCAGCTTCACCCACTGATAACAACTTACACAACTGTAGCAACATTAACAAAACCAGGAAATGGACATTGGTGCAATATCATGAAGATTCCACCAATTTTCACATATATTCCTGTGTGTGTGTGTTCGTGTGTGTGTGTGTGTGCGTGCGTGCGTGTGTGCATGTCATACTAGATTCGTTTTCAAAATATAAGCAGGAAGAGAAGAAGTGAAAGAGCAGGGATGTGGGAGGTGAGGCCAGAATGATGAACCATAGACAGTTGAAGAACCTTTTGTGCCATATTGAAGATTTGGGGTTTTATCTAATCAGTCAAGAATACTTTTGATCGCTCTTAAACAGGGTGATGATGCAATCAGATTTGGAATTTTCAAGTTACCTTTGCAGCACAAAGTGAGGATTGGATGAGAGCTCAAAGGCAATGAAAACCAGCAAGTGTTCTAAGGAAGTGGCAGGAAATAGGAAGGAAGAGACTTAAAGAATATTTTTCAAGGTAGAATTAACAGGTTGGTGATAGATAGAATATAGTGGTGAGAAAGTGAGAGAATCAAAGAAAACTGTTGTATTTAATTTGGGAGACTGCATAAAAAATTTCTGCCAGTCACCAAGGACTGGAAGATAGTGTGGTAGAGTGGCAAGGAGAATGAGCTTTTGAACTGGATGAATCTGAATTCAAATTCTAAACCACCTTTTCCCACCTGAGTGTTCTTGGGCAAGTTATTAAGTAACCTCTCTGATCCTCTACTTCTTATACATAAAAGAAGAAAAATAATAGCATATGTAATGGTGAGAATGAATTCAATAATTCATGAAAAATATCACATCTGTAATATCTCTTATGAATACCAGGGGCTGATATTCTACTTAATACACATTAGCTCTTAAAAGGCAGAAAAGAACAAGTAGGGATCATCGAAACAGACAATAAATTGTATTTCTTATGGGTTGACTTTGAGATACCTTTGAGATGGGAAATAGATAATCAGTAGACATTTGGAAATGTAAGAAGGGGGTTCAGGAGTAAGGAAGGATCTAGAGATGTTGATTCATAAGCTAATGTGAGAAGCAATAGAGTTCTTTGCAATAAAGAAGTTTATTTATGGAAAACAAGTGAATGAGAAGAAAGGAGAGTTAAGAAAGGAATTCAAGAAGTTGAACAGAAACCCCAGTAATAATGATTCCTAATTGTGTGGCTGCTAGGGGTGATCACAGTTCCAACAAAGCCACATGTCACATCATCACTTCTGTGCAAAGCCTCTGAGCAAGTTATTATTCTTTATCCCCATTTTCCAGAGGGAGAAGCTAAGGCAGCTTAGCTACTCTTTATGAGGCCACACAGCTAGGAAGCCACATAGCCAGGATTCAAAGAGAAGAGTCTGAGTGTGTGCTCTTAATCACTGGGCTACACTGGGTAAAAGCTCTTTGGGGAAAGTTTCTCAGGCAAGGAAGCAGAAGGGTGTAGTGTTATGAAAGAAAAGAATATGAAGAAATGGCTAATAATGCACAGCTTGATAAGGAGGTCAACTCAAGAATTCTTTAGTCTCTGGTAGATGTGCTATGTGTGGAATCTTCACTCAGAAGGCAAAGGAGAAGTTATCTCTCTGACTCCTGACAGAGTGGTACAAATATCCTAGCACGGAGCTCTCGTTACTTTTTAATTGAGATATGATCTATGTTCCTTAAAACCTACCAGCTTAAATCTGTACAATTCAGTGATTTTTTTAGTACAGTCACGGGGAGGTTATGCAACCACGACTGCTTTCCTATTCCAGAACATTCCCTCAGCCCCAAAGAGAAACCTTATACTCACTAGCAGTCACTCCTCCTTCCCCACCCGCCCCTGATGACCAATACTGATCTACTCTCAGTCTTCATGGATTTGCCTATTTTGGACTATCATTATTTTAATAAAATGTTTAATTAAGGTGTTGTTGACAAAGTGGGCAAGGTGATGTTCTGATATATATATATATTTTTTTTTTTTTGCTATATATATATATGTATAACAACAAATGGTAAGTAGATGAGGTGATAGATATATTAATTAACTTGATTTCAC
>NW_022436943.1:55832026-55863227 GCF_009761245.1 Sapajus apella | reverse complement strand
CCATTTTGCTATATATATATATATATATATATATATATATATATCGCCTCATCTACTTACCATTTGTTGTTATTGTTGTTGTGAGACTATTTAAGGGCTGCTGTCTTAGCAATTTTTTTTTTTTGAGATGGAGTCTCATTCTGTTGCCTAGGCTGGAGTGCAGTGGTGTGATCTCAGCTTACTGCAACCTCCACCTCCAAGGTTCAAGCAATTCTTCTCCCTCACTCTCCTGAGTAGCTGGAAATACAGGCACAAACAACCATGCCTGGGTAATTTTTTGGATTTTTAGTTGAGATCAGGTTTCGCCATGTTGGCCAGCCTGGTCTCAAACTCCTGAGCTCAAGTAATCTGCCCACCTCAGCTTCCCAAGGTACTGGGATTACAGGCATGAACCACCGTGCCTGGCCCTCTCCTAGCAATTTTCAGGAACACAATACATTATTATTAACCCTAGTCATCATGCTATAGGCTAGATTTCCAGAACACTTTCATCCTGTCTGGAACTTTGTACCCTTTGACCAACATCTCCTCATCCACTACCCCATCCACTCATGACTTTTTGAAGCTGTCTCTTCCACTCAGTGGTTACTGCTGCTCCAGGAATGGCTTACTCAGGCTTACCCACAGCGTGCCTTTTGGAGTGCCCATCCATTGGTTCTCCCCTATTTTTTCCTGGAGCAACAAGGCAAGTCTCTTTTCAGCTCTAAGGCAATGTAGGAAATGCTGCTAGGACACAGCAAAAGTGAACATTGAATCACACAGTGAGAGAGAAGCTGTAGCTCCTCTTCCAGTTCCCTTACAGTCCTCTAATAAAACCAAGAAGACCAAGCCTCAGTTTAGAACCTTTGTAGCTTTCAGGTTCTCTACCATTTGCTATACTCTCTTTGGTTTTAGCAAGGTTCTTCTTAACCAAGAACAGGCTCAGAGCTTTCTGCTACACCAGTATTTGGAACACACGAAATAAGGTTACGTTTTCCATTGTACTGATTTTCACCTTTACTTTCTGTTTAGGGTATTTCTGTGACTGATACAAAGATTGCTTTAAAGTAAAAATGTAGAATGAGATAATTTTAAGAAAATATTAAATGGCTGAGAGCAAGCAGGTTCCAGGATTTGGCAGAAATCAGGAAAATGATGTCTGGATGACTAAAGTCTGAGAATCGCTGTTCTAAAAGCAGTATTTCACATATATAGAAATTAACATCTAGTTTTTCCATCGTTGTCTCTTCAAAATATGTCCAAACAATTTCAAAGTGATTGGACCACAGCAATGCTGCACGTGCATGAGGTATCTTATTAAAATTCTCATGGTTTCCAAATATCCTCTAAATATAACAAATCAAACTACCTCCATCCAAAATCAGTAATTAGTCAACCTGGGTGCACACAGGACTTTGAAATCTCTCATCTCTGCTGTCAAAGTAATCACATCCTCCCCAGACTTCTTGCTTTCCGGATTTACCCAAGGCCCCATGACTTCTATCAGCAATTTATTTTTCTCTGGAAATGCCTAGTTAGAAGACTCCAGAAGAAATCAAAATTAAATTGTTTTGCTGTTTTCTCTCTGAGCAATGGATGCAATCAAACATTACTTCCCCTGATTTTCTTGCACTTCATTTTTCAGGCAAGAGGATGTTTTTGCCTGTTTTGTTTGTCCTCAGTTCACCCCTTTCCCAGCTGTGTTGACACCTTTCCTCATTAGTTGCAATTCATTCTTGAGCCACGGAATTTTGCAGCTACCCAGTTCCCAATACTGCAATTTGGGATGTTTTCCCAGAGCCTGTGAGTCATAATGAAGGAGAGTAGAGGATTCACACAGGGAGGACTGAACAGGATGGGCTCTATTTCTGCCAGTCCTAGAAAAGGCAGGATGACTCTGGGCAAGTCACCTGAGCTTGAGCTGCGTGCCTTTCTCCAGAATGCATGCCTGTCACATAAATATCTTTGATGGCAACATCTGTATGTGACTTTGGGCTTCTCTTTATAGCAAATAATGCCCATTTTTATATAAAAGGATAGGGAAGACGTGCTTAGAAGATACAGAATCTTCCCAATGGAAGTAAATTACATCGAATTTAGAAATTGGGTGAAACAGAATGAAATAGGTGTCTTCAACAAAAATACAATGAGCTATTTGGTCATTTTTTTTTTTTTGCATTATAATCCTTTTATTTGTTATAAAGCTTGGAGAGGAAAATACACTGTCAATCAGGGAAAGTGAGTTTGGGTCAAATCATGTCTTTTCAGAGATGAAAAAGCTCCTTAATCATATTTGAATGTTAAGACTTCTTTTGTGGTTTCTCTGTTGAATATCATCTTTTCTTTTAGAAAATTCTGTGTACAGTTTCCAGGATTCTATATAGGATACATTTTTATTTCATCCAACTCTCAGCAGCAAAGTTCTACGTTCAACTGGGCAGTCCTGGGAAACAGCACAGGGATCTTTTTACTGTTGTCATAGACTCCTCCACATCTACCCAGATTGCAGTTAAGGGACACTCATGAATACATAATTAGCCATGGAAGTTCCCAGCTCTTTCTCACTTTCACATTGATTTGATCAGCTAGCCTCCTATTTTTTCTTAACAGCTTTATTGAGGTGTAATTGCTATACAGAGAACTGCACATATTTCATGTGTACAATTTTATGACTTTAGACATATGCAGATACCCCTGATTGCATCGCCACAATCAAGGTAATAGACATATCCAATATGTCCAAAAGGTTCCTCTCTCTCTCTCTCTCTCTCTCTCTCTCTCTCTGTGTGTGTGTGTGTGTGTGTGTGTCTGTGTCTGTGTCAGTGTGTGGTAAGAACATAACATGAGAGCTACCTTCTTAATAAATAGCATATTGTTAACTACAGGCACCATATTGTAGAGCAGATCCCTATAACTTATCCTTCCAGCAGGACTGAGACTGTATTTACATTGAACAATGGCTCCCTATTTCCCTCGCCCCAACCCCTAAGCCCTGGCAGCCACAATTGTACTGTCTGCCCCTATGAGTTTGACTATTTTGTCCACCTCGTAGTAGGAGAATCATGCCGTATTCGTCCTTCTGGGACTGACTTATTTCACTTGGCATACTGTGCTCCTGGTTTATCCATGTTGTTGCAAGTGGCAAGAGTTCCTTCTTTTTTTAAGATTGAATAATATTCCATTGTCTGCATATACCACATTTCCAACATCCATTCATCTATGGATGGACACTTGGGCTGCTTCCACATCTTGGCTATCATGCACAGTGCTGGGATGGGCGTAGTCCAGGACCCCCTCAGGAGCCTGGTCATTACTGGATGATCTGTATCTTTCATTTTCTGTCGCTCCTTTCTCTATGGCAACCGGCAGGGATGTATCCACAGACTGCTTTGTCAAGCTGCCAAAGGCTATGTGTAGGGTGGTACAAGGACGCCTGCAGGGTTAGTAGGAATTCCCCCGTCCAAGATCCCCAGCTCAGTATCCAGGCTGTGGGACCACAGGTGGAGCCAGCCCACCAGCCATTCTCTTCTCTTGAAGTCTCAGTCTTAGCTCAGCCTTAGCCTCTGTGGTGGTGAAAACCAACCCACTTTCTCTATACTTTCTGTACCCTATTATAACAGGCCCACTTTAGGTTTTGCAAATAACACTACATGTCTTAACCTTTCACCTCTTACCAAATTCTCCATAACGTTTATTGAATGCTAACTATGAGCTGGGTACTAATTGCTGGTGTCTGGGACAGATGAAGTGACCTTTCTCTCACAGAGTCTTTCGTCTAGTGAGGGAGCAGACACTAAATAACCCAAAAATTACACAAATTATGTATTCTATTGTCTGTATTTCTATAACAATTTTAAAATCATAAATTATGACTGTCCTCTGAATGGAGAGAACAGAGTGTTTTGACTAAAGTAAGCACAATCAGGAAAATACAGACACGTGATCCCCACTCGAAGCACCTACCGGAGTTGTCGAAAGGACTCTAATGATGCAGTTGCCTTAGACAGTTAGGTACGCTCTCTCAATGACAGGGTTTCTCAGCCTCAGCATCATGGTATTCTGGGCCAGGTAATGCCTTGTTGTGGCACCAGTCCTGTGCATTATTGTGTGCTTAACAGCATCTCTGTCCTCTGTTCAGTAGATGCCCATAACAACCCTCACCTCACCCGAAGCTGTGAAAACATAAACTATATCACCATACTGCACCATGTCCCCCGGAAGGAGATTTCACCCCATATTAAGAACTACTGTTGTATGAGGACCCCAGTGTCTCTTAGAGCCCCATAGTCGCTCAGCTCCTAGAATGGGAGACTGAGAATCTCAAAAATCTCTCACTGCTGAGTGAGCATTTTAATACACAAAGCATTTCATGTTACATTCATGCTCAAATTTTTTTAATGACTCCAAATGCCCACAGAGTCAATCTTAGCTTGGAGTCATGTGACATGAGACCCCACACGATGTGACCTCTGCTTATCAGCCCAGACAGAATAATCTCCTGGGACTGACTTCACGCACATGCTTTTGTCCAGCTGCACAGGAAAACACTCTTATGGGAATCAACCCTGATCTCTCATAGATGGATGTCTTATAATTTCTCTTTATCCACACGCACCCTCTTCCTCTCTGCCAGAACTGTCCTCTTCCTGCTGCCTAGGTGGAAGAACTCCTACTCATCCGTCCAGTTTTCAATGAAGCACTGCCTCCTCTGTGAAGCCTCCCTGGACTTCCCCCAAACAGACTCAGACACCCCTTCCTAGACTCCCACCTGATAACTTGTTCCAGCCTTCATTGTGGCAATTACCTCATTGCATCCTAATTGTTCATTTGCATGTCTGTCCCTCTCCAGATCCTTAGTAGGGCAGGGCAGTATCTAATTTGACTACCTTCTTTCAGGGCAGCATTTGCAGTATATACAATGACCGCATTGAATGACTACGTAGATCTTCCTGGCCTGTATCAACGCAGCATCCTTTGCATTTGTTCTCCCCTTACTTTTCCTCCACTTCCCAACACCTCTGGCTGGGACCGTCACTGGGGGCTGCCTCAGTCTTTCCTCCTAGCTGGTTGATACCTTTTCTTAGTCATTTTATGCTCCGGACAGTCCATGACAGCAATCAAGGCAGAGAAAGTTTCTATTTATTAACTGGGGCTGTTCAGATTCCCCTGTTTTTTCCCCTTGAAGTTCCTACTACACAGTAAAAATCACCTTTTTGATTCTTTGATTTCTTCCTCCTTGTTTTTCTCTTGTCCCTGTCTCTAAACCCTTCTCAGGAGTGGTGGCTGTTCTCCACTAGGTCCAGTTGGTGTCTCCCAGAGACCCTCTCACCATGCCTATCCAGTCTGTGATGGGGCAGGGGGCAGAGAGGGGCCTTTTCCCTCCGCTGGGGCACTTTCTTCTAATCCGTGCTGCAGTGAAGTCAGGGCAATTAAGCAACTGTATGGGATAACGCTTGTGCCTAGAAATGTCTGGGCAAGTTTAGAAACCTCTTCATGGTATAGCAATTTCCTGTATATCTAATTCAAAGTAAATATTACCTTTCCCAAGGTCAAGTAACAAGCTCCTTTTATTATAGAATGATAAATTCTTTAAAATCCCTTCCACCTTTAAACATCCTTTGATGACTCATCGGCACCCTCCTCCCACCCCCCACTCTGCAAGAAGTTGACTATCCCTTTTGGTCGTGTAACTAGGGACAATATCTATTTTAATGTTTATTAGTGATAGAAATTTCAATTCTCTCTATCTATACTATATGTTAAGATGTTTACAATTTTGCCTTTTCTCCTTCAGTGATCGCAGCTGTAAAAAAGTAGACATTACTGCCTTATTTTACATGAAGAAACTCAGGGTCAGAAAAATTAAGCAAATTGCCCTGTTACTAGTATTACAATGTATGTTCCAATCTTTCAGATGCCAAAGTCCTTGAAATTTCTACCAAACCACGTGTCATCTCTTTTTAGCAAATGATAATCTGTTTCCCCTGTCCATAAGTGATGCCTTCTTTATCGATTCCCACTGTTGACTCGTGTGTACACACACACAGACACACACACACCCAGGCCCCCTAGATTTCAACTTCTTTGGGGACAGTGTCTTATTCTCCCTTGTTCCCCTCCCATCTAAGTGTCCTACAATTTGTAAGTTTACCAAATATTTGCCCAGCCAATATGCCTACTTCCCTTAGTCATGAAATCATGGACCATAGAAATGATTGTCCTATTTAGACAAGAAGCAAAAATAAGGACATACTAGGAGTATAAACAGAACCCCCAAAAATAAAAAACAAAAATTTTACAGGTCTTCAGAGTTTCCCCCAAGGTAAAATAAATTAGGACGATTTCTCCAAACACCATGCCTCCTGCTCAAAGCCTAAAGCCAGACAGTAACCTCATGGCTGCCCCCATTGTCTCCCACTGCAGGATTATCTTTTTTTGAAGCACCATATTTATTCTCCTTACCCATGGGAGATTATCCCTCTGTATAATTTATAATTTTAGATTGTGAGCTCATGTCCTTTGGGCTTTATCTGGGGAAATCTTTGCAGATTGGCTTACAGTGTGTTTTCACTGAGAGTTTTTATGTTGGCTTCTGGCAGATGTCACAGGGTTAGTACCAGCTTGGGACTTTTTAAAATATTAACTTCTCAGGTTAGTATAAATTTTAACTCAAAACCCACTTACTTATAAAGCGTTAGGGGAGACATTTTCTCCCACTCATTACCTAGGCCAAAAGAGATAAGCTTTCATGGCTTCTCCTAGAACTAGTGGGCAGATGTTTTTTCCTAGACATGTTTTTATTGAGGAAGCAGCATTTTGAGTCCTATCGGTTTCAGTTTTCTGCCTCTCTTGAGATCAAGGCCTTTTCCTTGTCCCTAATGTCAGTTAATCCATAGCCTTTGATTACTATGACTTCTAAGGCCCTCTCCCCACCCCTTTTGGAAGCTTCATCCACAGCACATGCTTAGAGTTCTAGGTTTCCCTGGCTTGGCCTTTGGGAATAATTCCTTCTTTTGAGCTCAGCTATAGAGTTAAAGAAAAATAACATTTGTCAGGCATGTGCAATCTCTTTTAGATGTCAGCCTAGAAAATACCTACATCCCAAGGCTACTTTTTCTGAGTGGCTTTGCTTCCAAGTCAATGAGCTCTAAACTGGCTCAAATTTTTACCCAAGATCACAAGAGTAAAGTTAAGTCCTGGAATATGATACAGAGAACTCAAGACAGAACCAAGAGAATTCCTAGGTACATTTATGCCAGATGAACCAAATGAGAGACTTCCAGTGGTAGAGTCAGAGGTGTGGTGCTTAACTTTCCCTGTTGTTGAAAGGCATTTTTAACACATTCATCCTTTCCAAGGAAGCTTTGGCTTGGGGAGTGTTGGATCCCTTAATCTCTGACTCGAACTAAGAATCAAGGATTAAAATTCATTCCTTGTTGACCTCACACTGAAGACACCAATTGTTATGAGGAGTCATCTTAGCATGTTCAACACTTGATGTTGCATGCATGCTTTTGCAATAAACTTGACTTTTTTGTGAGAATGTCAGGCTAAGTTTAGGGCCAGTAAAATATATTTATGTATGAATCATCATAGAAGAAAATGGGTGCATGTTCTTGAAGCTATGTATGTATGAAATAGCCTCTTTGAATAAAAAATTTAAACAGATGGTTGCTATATTTTATCCAGCATTTCAGTGTATTTTATAGAGGGAGAATTTCCTTCATGACACTTATCACAAGATATTTTCTCCCCTGTCTCCCAGCAGTATGTAAGGACAGAGATGTTGTTCTAATTCACCACTATATCCCAGCAGCTAGGTCAGTTTCTGATACACAGTCACATTCAATAAATGTTAAATGAATAAATGAATTAGAAGTAGAAGGAGTTGACTGCTAAAGTTTGGTCCTATAAAGATAGGAGGTTCATCTGACTACACGTCTTTTAAATCCATCTATATAAACCTCAATGTCAGTGAAGATGCCTCTGGCCTTTGTTTATCTCTTCACCGGATACTTCTCTTTAACCTTCAAAGATGATGACAAATTGAAATGCTATCTGATATGTTTTACCTGTGTCCCCACCCAAATCTCATCTTGAATTGTAACTCCCACAATTCCCACGTGTTGTGGGAGGGACCTGGTAGGAGGGAATTGAATCATGGGGATGGGTCTTTCCCATGCTGTTTTCATGATAGTGAATAAGTCTCACGAGATCTGATGGTTTTATAAGGGGTTTCCCTTTTTGCTTGGCTCTTATTCTCTCTCTGTCTGCCTGCCACCATCCATGTAAGACAAGACTTTACTCCTCCTTGCCTTCCACCATGATTGTGAGGCCTCCCCAGCCATGTGAAACTGTGCATCTATTAAACCTCTTTTTCTTTATAAATTACACAGTCTCAGGAAAGTCTTTATCAGCAACATTACAACAGACTAATACACCATCTCATCCAGAAATCCTTCTCCCATCCCACTATGGTAGTGCAATAGTGTATCAATGATACTATTTTTTTGAATATTAGGAACTAACTGTGCATTGAGGAGTCAGTGAACACTCATGCTCTCTCTCCTTCTCTCTCTCTCTCTCTCACTGAACCCCTCTGCCTTTCCAGTAGGTGATTTGGACTGTTCTTCTCTGCCTGATGACTGGGAGTCAGGGAAGATGAATGCAGAGTCTGCAATAACCTCTTCCAGCCACATCACATCTCAACCTCCTGGAGGAAACTTCCACGACTCATCTCTTCATTCCCAGTTGACAGCTTCTGAACATTTCCAAGAGAGTAATTCAGATCATTCAGGTGAGTTCAGGTTTTTAAAATCTTTGCCACACCCAAAGAATTCTTCCTTTCAGAGCCTGAGAATGACCAATGTGGCCTTAGGAGCTGGTACCAAACTGTGGGAAGAGGGGAGGACATGGGGCCTCTGCTAGAGCCCAGATGACCCTTTGCAGAGAAGATGACTGCCTTCAAGTGTCATGTTAGAGGCACCAGAAGCACTCAATCCTCGCTGTTCTATTAAAAAGAAAATCCTGCCGGGCGCGGTGGCTCAAGCCTGTAATCCCAGCACTTTGGGAGGCCGAGGCAGGTGGATCACAAGGTCAAGAGATCGAGACCATCCTGGTCAACATGGTGAAACCCCATCTCTACTAAAAATACAAAAAATCAGCTGGGCATGGTGGCGCGTGCCTGTAGTCCCAGCTACTCAGGAGGCTGAGGCAGGAGAATTGCCTGAACCCAGGAGGCGGAGGTTGCGGTGAGCCGAGATCGCGCCATTGCACTCCACCAGCCTGGGTAACATGAGTGAAACTCCGTCTACTAAAAAAAAAAAAAAAAAAAAACAAAATCCTGAGACTAGTTTGTAAAATGTTAGGCTTCAATAAAGCAAAGTGGAAGATACACAGATGTTTGCTATTTTAATTCTTAGCTGTGCAGTGGACATACTACACAAGAAGAAAAAAAGGCCAGGCACAGTGGCTCATGCCTGCAATCTCAGCACTTTGGGAGGCCAAGGTGGGTGGATAACCTGAGGTCAGGAGTTCAAGACCAGCCTGGCCAACATGGTGAAATGCCATCTCTACTAAAAATACAAAAATTAGCTAGGCATGGTGACACACACCTTAACCACTGCTACTTGGGAGGCTGACGCAGGGAGAATTGCTTGAACCAGGAAGGCTGACGTTGCAGTGAGTTGCAATCACAACACTGCATTCCAGCCTGGGCGACAGAGTGAGACTCCATCTCAAAAAAAGAAGAAGAGGAAGAAGAAGAAGGAGGAGCGAGGGAGAAGGAAGAGGAGGAGGGGGAGATGGAGGAGGAGGAGGAGGAGGAGGAGGAGGAGGAGGAAGAAAAAGAACGAAAAGAACATTCTTTATGTTCCTGACCACAGAAAGTCAAAAGATAATAAAGGCATTTGGTATAAATTTAGCAAGCATGTCCCTTAATCTCTAGTTTGCTAATGTCAGATTAAACATGTTTGGACATGGTGCTGCACCAAGGTGAAGAGAGCTCACTCTGTCATTGGCTTGCTGAGATTAAAAGTCCAGCGCCCTACCCATTAGCTATAACTCAGAAGCAGTTTACCAAACCCTCTCAAACTTAACATTTTTATCTCTACATGGAGATGATCATAATTCCTACCTTGTAATAACTAGAATAACTCACTTAAAGTACTTAGCATACTGTGTCATGTCTACTGAATACCAAGTAAATGTGAAGTTATTGTTACATAAAGTTGAAGTTAAATGGAAAAAATATTTTCTCTTTATTTCCTTTCACAAAATCATAAGTATTCACTTCACTGGCCGTCACCCTTCTCGTCCTGAAGATCAGTATGCTTTCTTTATTGTGTTACCAGTGTAGCTACTAGACAAGTCTCCAGTTCTCGTCCTGAAGATCAGTGTGCTTTCTTTATTGTGTTACCAGTGTAGCTACTAGACAAGTCTCCAGTTCTCGTCCTGAAGATCAGTATGCTTTCTTTATTGTGTTACCAGTGTAGCTACTAGACAAGTCTCCAGTTCTCGTCCTGAAGATCAGTATGCTTTCTTTATTGTGTTACCAGTGTAGCTACTAGACAAGTCTCCAGAGTTTTTTGTTTGTTTGTTTGTTTGTAATGTTCCCTTTCCAGATGTTGCAATGACAGATTATTAACACCTAAGGAGGCTCAATAGCTACCTCCTCCAGGGAGCCCACCCTTCTTGGCACTCCCCTAGCTCCCAGGATTTCTCTTTCTCATGCCCATTATTTGCACTGTTACTGTGTGTTTGCTTCTGTGAGCGCCTTAAATATGAGCACTAGATCCTAGTCATCTGCGAATTCCAAAATGCCCACGTAGGCACAGAGATAATGCTTTATCGCTGATGGACCAATTAATAACTGCGCTACCTCCATTTTACAGATAAGAATACTCGGATTCAGACAGGTAAAGTTAACCTTTGTACTCTTTGCTCAGAGTTTTGTCAGAACAAATATAACCTCTTGGCTGTGTCTGGAGTATCTCTCCTACCTGCTATACCTGGGTGGCTCCCCTACTCTTCCTCAAGCCTCCAATTAGATGAGACTTCCTCTATGCGCCTTCTCTACCCCCTTCTGGCTGGTGGTGTTAGCATTTTACTTCCCCTTGGTTCTCTGGCACTCTATTTTCCGCTATAGAAAGCGTTTATTGTCCTCTTTCTCACTGGCCTATGAAGTCCTGGGTGGACAAGGTCTCCATCTTCCTTTAAGTCCTTTGCATGTAGGTTTTGCATGTGTGTTCTGTTCCAGGTGCTAAGGATATAGGTAGGTACATCATCTGTATCAGTTGAAGATTTTTGAGTTCCAGTGGATGGAAACCCAACTCAAAGTGGATCAGTCAATAGGAGAATGTATTGACTCATCTTAATGAAAATCCCAGGCTTATAGAGCAGGATCCTGTCATTCTTTGTCTTTTGTCCTCTCTTCTCTTCTGTGTCTGTTACTCTTTAAAAGGTTGTTCCAGACCAGCCTAGCTGACATAGTAAGACTTTGTCTCTACAAAAAATACAAAAATTAGCCAGGCATGGTGGCTTATGCCTATAGTGACAGCTACCCGGGAGGCTGAGGTGATAGGATTATGTGAGCCCAGGAGTTGAAGACTAGCCTGGGCAACATGGTGAGACCCAATTTCTAAAAAAAATTAGCTGGGCGTGGTGGTGCATGCCTAAAGTTCCAGCTACCTGGGAGGCCGAGGTGGGTGGATCACCTGAGCCTAAGAGGTCAAGGCTGCAGTAAGCCATGATCATGTACTGCACTGCAGCCTGGGCAGTGGAGTGAAACTCTGTCTCAAAAAGAAAAAAAAAAGAAAAAGAAAAGAAAAAATCCTCCTTCCATGGTGGAGCCTGGTGGCTCTGTGCCTACACCTTTCCAGTTTCCTGTTCAGCAGACAGAGCTTACATCTGTCTAGACTAATGACAAGAGGTCAATAATTGATTTGTTGGTTCTGGAAAGGGCTGTTTCACATTGACAAAACCTTGTTGATAAGTATGTGAAACTCCAAAAAGCTTGAAAGGAAAAAAAATGCTTGGAGGAAAATCAGAAAAACTCAGTCACTTCAGCTAAACTGTGCACCAAAGGTGGGGAGAGGTGATTCCACAAGGAAAATATGGGCACTGTCCCTGGAGAACAGGAACTAGATGCTGATTATTTTCTCAGTGAGCTTGCAGTCCAGTGGAGGAATATAGAGAAATATCACAGAATTTTTAATTCAATGTGGAAAGAGAGTTAATGAAGATATGAACAAGGTATAATGGGAGTCCACGGAGGGAGCAGCTAAGGGCCAAGGAGGAGCTAGTAGAATCAAGGTGGGCTTCCTGAAAGAGGATACACTTGAGCTGAGCTGAAGGAGGTATTCAGCAAATGGCTACTTAAGGAAGGAATCCATGAATAACTCATCCCAAATCACACAATTCATCTTTGTAGATCTCAAACTTAAACCCATTCATTCTTCAGTATCCAAGTCTAGTGATCTTTGCAGTTTTTCAAGCTGGATTTCTTTCTGTGAGGAAATTTTTTCCAAACTCCACATAAAATCAGGGAAGGCTAAGAATAGAAACACACTTTAGGAGGATGGTTGAGTGTTCAATTGAACTCACAATAACTTAATTCACAATGTACATGAACGACTGTACATTTGCAGTGACATAATTTACTACTGTGATTTTTTGAATTGCCAATCTTCAGTATTCCACCCGCATTATGGGCTAAGTAAGTTTTGTTAGCTGACTCAATCCTCATTCATGGCATAAATAGCAAAAATAAATGCATTCATAACATAAAGTCATTCCAAGTTTTAAACAACTGTTGCAAAATTGAGCTTTTGAAGCATTTGACCAACATGAAGTTGAGATCTGTTTATACTCTCCTTTAGGTTTTTATGTGGTAATCCTTAAAACAGTTTTAATTTGTGTAAGGTGATTAGAATAATCCTGAGGTTCATGATTGGTTCAACTCTTATGCCTATAATTGCTGGATGATTTGTAGTTACTACTGTGGCTTGGCAGTACTGAAATATTGTACTGATTGCAGAGACAAATGTTTCATAATATATGTTCTCATTTTTGGTCTTTAGAGACTTCCAGTATACAAAGTTGCAATTGCCTTTCCCTGCTCACTTTAGACAAAATGTTATGTTCTGTCTAGATGCGGTTTTTTAATCTTGGCTGTGACATCTCATAGCTGTGTGACCTTGGACAGGTTCATCATTTCTTTTAGTCTTGTTCTTCTCTTTGCAGAACTAAGATAATGGCATCCACCTCACAGGGTTGTGGTGCTGTTTAAGTGAACTAACGTATGAAAGCTCTTTGTGAATTATAAGGCACTTTACAGATTTTAGGCATATTATCATTATCATCGCAATCGCAGAGTTAGGTTTCTTACATTATCCTAAACTCTACAAAGCCTTTCCCCAAAATGAAATCAAAAGGCAAGTCCTAAGCTATGTAAATAGTTTTATAGTTTTATTTTATAGTGATTGAAGAAAGCAATTATTTGCAGAAAATTGTCCAATGACAGCCCTGTCTAACATTAGGTAATTTTATCTTGTTATTTATAATGCATCACTTGAACTGACATACATTCAAAAACTTTTTTTGTTTTTGGTGAGTAGAAGGGAAGTTTGAGATGATTTTCTTGTTCCAAGATGATTGAATCAGCAATGATTTCTTATTTATTTATTTTTGTTCTTTGTATTAGAAACCAGTTTGTTGCAAGAAGTCTGCTTTCAGGCAATCCTACTTGCTGTGTGCTTAATGATTTCTGCATGTGCAAGGTAATTTGGATTTTATTTTCATACAGTGGTATTTCATAATTAGTGAAGCTATAATTGATTGATAATTTTTCTTGCCTTATTCCACAAAACATTTTAGGTAGCTCTGTGGTTAAGATTTATTCATTTGTCTGTCCATGGTATGTACCCTGCTATCTCTCACTGCCCGTCTCTATCCTGTCACAAAGCATACAAAACCTAGAAAGGAGGGTAGGCTTAGTTGCTCACGCCTGTAATCCCTGCACTTTGGGAGGCTGAGGCGGAAGGATCACCTGAGGTCAGGAGTTTGAGACCAACCTGACCAACATAGTGCAACCCTGTCTCTAGTAAAAACACAAAATTAGCCGGGTGTGGTGGCGGGCACCTGTAATCCCAGCTGTCAGAGGTTGAGGCAGGAGAATCCCTTGAACTCGGGAGGCATAGGTTGCAGTGAGCCAAGATCACGCCATTGCACTCCAGCCTGGGCAACAAGAGTGAAACTCTATCTCAAAACAAAAACAAAAACAAAAACAAACCCAGAAAGCAAACAAAACCTAGTGTACCTTGCATAAAGTTGTATCGTTTTTTGTCCATGAAAGAAGTGGCTCCTGTTACAGATATACTCCAAGCGTCCCTGCCTGGAGTTCAAAGGAACTTGAAGTCCCCACTATGGGACTTAGGGTCCCTGCAGAGACTCCACTTTCCCATTGTATCTGTATATCCCCACGTAAATTGTCTCTTTATGCCTTCTTATAGGTATGTTTGTTCTCTACCCTCCGGCCTGCATGTTCTTCCTCTGCCTTCTTTCCTTTCCCTGTCCAAATCTCCAGGGCAGTGATCAAGTTCCTTGGTGCTAAGCCCACTCCTGTCTCAGGGCCTTTGCACTTGCTGTTTACTCTGCCTCTTACAATCTTTCTGTAGATATCCTTGTTACATGTGGCGTTACTTCTTGACAAAATCAAAGAGAGATCTTCCCTGAAAATCCTGTATAAATAGCATGTCACTCTTTGTCACATGTACCTTGCTTTACTTTTCTTTAGAGCACTTACTATCCCCTGACCTGTGACGTGATTATCTGTTGAAATTTTAATGGGATCTGCTTTTCCCTACAAGAATATGAGCTACCTGAGAGCAGACTTTGGGGACACATTGTGTGTCTCCCTCACTTCAGAATCCTCAGTGCCCGGAGTTCTTCAATATTTGTTGAATCAATGAAACAAAGGTGAATAGAACAGTCCAGGGGTCTTTATGGTTCTTGAGCTCTGGACAAAATGGGCTGCCTGCTCTCAAGTCCCACATTTTGCGGGTCAAATACAGCAGCATCACTTGGAGGAGTTGCTTTTTAAAATCCAAAGTCCTAGATCCCATCTCTTGAGATACTAATTTAGATTTACTGAGAATTGGTATTTTAAAATAAGCTTCCCAGATAATTATGAGGTTTGCAAAACATTTTTAGATCACAATGGGACCAAAAGAACAAAAGTGGAGTTAGGGGGGCGGGGTGGTGCTCCTGTAGTTAAAAATAAATTTGCAAAATTCTGCATTCTATATCCCAAGTTGGAGTACCATGATGTGCATTAGTATAATAATCGGTGAAATAATGTGGTGAAGGAACACGTCTAGCTTCATTTGTGTTTTCCAAACTTCCAAGTTGCTCTCGGAGCCCTTTCTTTTCTTTCACGGGACTATAAATGAATATTCCTTAGGTTAATGTTTGTAGATACTCCTCCCTTAAGAGGTCCAGCTTAACTCTTAATCCTTTGAGGGAGGGCTGCATTTAGAACCTTCCTCCAGGGAGTAGAGTGAGGAAAGCAGTAAAAAAGGTAACTCTTCAGCGGAGAAACTGGACCAACACTGCTGCAACTGTTTGAACAAGTCAGTATTAACAGGGATAAGCCATGTTGATTGCATGTCCCTTTGATGCAATGTGGTGAGAATGGCACTTTACCTCTGTGGTCTTCCAAACCCCAGTCTATCCAAAAGAAAAACAGCAGAAAAAGACAAAATGAGGAATATTCAACACATTATCTGAGCAGGACTTTCCAAAACTGTCAAGGCCATCAAAACCAAGGAGAGGGACAAACTCTCAGAGCCCAGAGGAGCCTAACAGACACGATGACTACATGTATGTGATGACCTGGATGGGATCCTGGAACGGAAAAGGAAAAATCCAAATGAAGTGCAGAGTAGAGATCATAGTAATGTACCAATATGGGTTCCTTCACTGTGCCAAACATACCAGAGTAATATCACATGTTAACAGTAGAAGAAGCTGGGGACCACGAGAACCCTCTGTCCTAATTTTGCAATTTCTCTGCTTATCTAAAATTATTCTAAATAATTTCATTTGAATTAAAAAATTGACTCAAAATGTATAGATGTGGGCAAGAACATAGGTGTTTCTCATAGAGATGTAAGTGATAGATGAGAGGCATGAACACCGGTATGTTTGTATATACAGGCTGAGTACGCCTCATACAAAATGCTTGGGACCAGAGTGTTTTGGATTTTGGACTTTGGGAATATTTGCATATACATGATGAGATATCTTGAGGATGAGACTCAAATCTAAGTGAAATTCATTTGTGTTTCATATGCACATAGCCTAAAGGTAATTTTACACAATATTTTAAATAATTTTGTGCACCTGTGGCATGAAGTCAGGTGTGGAAGTTTCCACATGTGGCATCATGTAGGCATTCAAAAAGTTTCAAACTTGGGGGCATTTCAGGTTTTGAATTTTTTATTTAGAGATGCTCAACCTATATATATATGATTCAGAAAAAGGCAAGACAAATCAATTATTAAGATGTAAGAATAGTGATTTATTCCAAGGGTATAAAGTGAAAGGGACAACCAAGGAACCTTACAGGGTGCGGAAATATTCTGTATCTTAATCTGGGTAGCAATTACAGGTGTTTATATAAAAAATCAAAATCAAATTGTACACTTTATAGGCTGTGCTGTATGTATGTCAGAGCTCATTTTAGAATAATAGTTTTAAAATGCATATAAAGAGATTTCCAAAAGGATATTCACCAGATTTTATTAACAACTTCTGTATTATGGGATTTTTCTGATATTTTCTTCTCTTTTTGTATATATTTGTTATCTCTCTCAAATTATTCACATTTTGAAAATAAAAACAATAAAAATATTATTCTTTTTTGAAACAAATCTACCTAGTGACATCATCACCCATCATATTGGCAAAAATTCAAATGCTTGGTCACACTTTTTTGGCAAGGCTGTGAAGTAAAAGACATGCTCCGTCATTGCTGTGAAAAAATTCTTTTTTTTTGTTGAGATGGAGTCTTGACCTGTCACCCAGATTGGAGTGCAATGGTGCAATCTTGGCTCACTGCAACCTCCGCCTCCTGGGCTCAAATGATTCTCCCCGCTCAGCAACCTGAGTAACTGGGATTACAGGTGTCCATCACCACACCCAGCTAATTTTTGTATTTTTAGTAGAGATGGGGTTTCACCATGTTGTCCAGGCTGGTCTCGAACTGACCTTATGATCTGCCCACCTCAGCCTCCCAAAGTGTTGGGATTACAGGCGTAAGTCACCGCACTTGATCAACAATTTATTCTTAAAATCCCTGAGTAGGGAGGTTCAATCATGTCAACCAGGTTTAAAGTTTCATGTCTCCTTTTACCTGGCCATACCTTTTCTAATAATTTATTGTTCACATACACTAGCACATGTGTGAAATGACATATGTAACCTGCTATTTGTTGCATTTTTAAAGTTTTTAAAAATCATTTTTCAGTGTACTTTTAGTAGTTTTTAGTATATTCACAAAATTGTGCAACCATCACCACTATAATTATATAACAATTTCATCACTGAGAAAGAAACACTGTACCCATTATCAGTTACTCTCCATTCCTTCCTCCCCCACACCACTAATCTACTTCGTCTATATGAATTTGTCTATTCTGGACATTTCCTACAGAGTTATACAAAATGTACATTTCTGTGTCTGATTTCTCTCAGTTAGCATAATATTTTCAAAGTTCATCCATTTTGTATCATGTATCAGTACTTCATTCTTTTTTATGGACGACTAACATTCCATTGTATAGATATACCGCATTTTGTTTACCCACTCATCAAGTCGATGGGCATTTGAGTTTTTCCCACTGTTTGGACATTATGAATAATGTTGCTATGAACACTTATGTACAAGTTTTGTATGGACGTACATTTTCATTTTTCTTGGTTAAATATCTAGGAATGAAGTTTCTAGGCATATAGTAAGTCTATGTTTAATATTTTTAGAAACTGCTGAAATGTTTTTCAATAGGACTGCATCATCTTACACTCCCACAAGCAATTTATGAGGAATCAAAATTTTCCTCATTCTTAACATTTACTATTGTCTGTCTTTTTGACTAGAGCCATCCTGGTGGTCATTGTGGTTTTGATTTGCATTTCCCTGATGGCTAATGATGTTGATCATCTTTCCACGAGCTTATTGGATGTTTGTATATCTTTTTTTTACAGAAATGTCTGTTCAAGTACTCTGACATTTTTAAAACCAGGTTGTTTTCTTATTGTTGTTAAGTTAAAATATTCTTTATATATTCTGCATACTAACCCCTTCTCAGATATGTAATTTGCAAATATTATTCTTATTCTGTGGATTTCCTTTTCACCCTGTCCAATGTGTTCTTTGATGTGCAGAAGTTTTAAATTTTGATGTAGTCCAATTTCTCCTCTTCTCTTTTTTTGTGGTCTGTGCTTTTGGTGTCACATTCAATAAATCGTTGCCAAATCCATTGTCGTCAAGTTTCCCACCTATCTTTTGTTGTGTTTTATAGTTTTAGCACTTACATTTAGGTTTTTAATTCATTTTGAGTTAATCTTTGTATATGGCATAAAGTAGAAGTTCAACCTCACTCTTTTGCATGTAGTGTTTTGAAGTGGAAAAGCACGGGTCTTCCAACTTTTTTTTTCTTTCTCAGGATTGTTTTAGCTATTTGGGGTCTCTTGCACATCATTTTGGCAATAGCAAAAAATAGAAACAACCCAAATATCCATAAATAGAGGACTGAATAAATTACATTTGTCCACACTGCAGAACAATGTGCAGTTATGAAGTGCAATAGAGATAGATGTCGTAATAAAGTTAGAGATGAGGTGGGGGGGAGAGAGGGGGAGAGAGAGAGAGAGAGAGAGAGAGACAGAGAGAGAGAGACAGAGAGAGATTGATTTAAAATCTGTACCAAAGAAGAGGACTTTCAAGATACAAATTATTAATAATAACTGGTAAGTGCAAGCATTGAATACGGTTGTCCATCAATACCCAAGGAGGTTTGATTCTAGGGCTTCCCTTGGATACAAAAATCCTTGAGTACTAAAGCCTCTTATATAAGATGAAGTAGTATTTGCATATACCCTATGTATATCCTCCCATATAGTTTAAATCATCTCTAGATTACTTATGTAGATGGGTTATATTACTTAAGAACTTTACTTCAGGACAAGAAGAGGCATTACTGTTATTAAATGAAATGTTTATTTTTAAAAGGGGTGTTAGGTCTGACTTGTTTGAATAGCTTTTTCACAGACAAAATGTGCTATGGAATATACAGGTGTGGGTCATCTAGACCTCCATCTCTTCACTGCCATGACTCTGATTCAGATATATATTGAGCCTTTACAAGTAGCCTCCTAACTAATTTTCCTCCTACCAGTTTCCCTCCAATGCCATCTTTATAAGACTCAATTAGCCAACAGCTTTAAGTCCAGCTACTTAATGAGCTTCAGATCTGCTTCTTCCATCTTCCCACCTGCTATCTATTTATTCTCCCAGGTCCAGGAATGTCAGACCCACTGCACTATCCTTTTCCCTACCACACTAATTCTAGCCTGTTAAACACCAAGTCATTTTACAACCCCTGCCTTTGTGAGCACTCTTCCTGCAGATAAAATAGCTTTCTCCTTAAATCGACTGGGGAGCACCTATTCCCATTGTGACGCTAGACTTCCTTAATCATCCTCTTAGTTTTAGCCTCCCCCTTTTCACTTATTTATTTAAACATTTATTTATATCAGTAGGTACTTACACATTTTTATTTTATACTCTGGGTTATAACGTTATACAATGTTTTTCTCTTTCTTTTGCAAGTTGTTCTGACTCTTGCCATTGAGAGCTCTTTCAGGTTGGTTCCTGTATCCTTTTCACATGCTCCTAATCTTTTTTTTTCTTGAACGCTTTCTTGCTTCTGTTACTACCAGATAATTCACACTCAATTGGTGTTTTTCCTGCCCTAGCCCTCAGCCTTTTTTCTAAGAACCCCTTATTCTTTCTATTATAGAACACTAGAAACCAAGATCTAGGTGCTGGGTGTGCTCAGAGCTACTGGGATGTTATTGCTTCTATAGCCAGTCAGTAGATGGAATAAGAAATATGTGTATGTATACTGACCCATATGTACCTACATATCAAAAATTATTTTTGTAACCATTTATGCATATATTTTAAGCAAAATATCATTCATATTGTTATATCTAACTCTAACCCAATACCACACGCTTCATTCTAGCCTTCTCCTCACCTTGCCTCCCTGTAACCTCGTGCTCCTACAGTTAGAAACCAGGTTTCCACCATCTGGCATCCACTTACTAATTTGTTCAATGCTAGTTTACACATGCAGACATATCTGAATTAATGAATACCAACTGTGAGAAACAATCTTCCTGACTCGAGTACAGCTGAAACTCCATTTTCCAAAGTTATTTTTCCCTACTCCCTTCAGTAAGATTATGCTATACATGTATACTACTTAGATTATTTTGTCTGCATTCCATCCTGGAATCCCCTAACTTCCTGATTGATATTTCTAAATTTGTAAGCATGAAGGTTTGCTCTTTTGCTGCAAAATTTTATGGGTTTTGACAAGTTGCACAATGCCATATATCCATCACTACAGTACCATACAAACTAGTTCTATCATACTTAAAAGTTTCTCTGTGGTTCTCTAGTCAAACACTCCTTCCCCAAACTCCTGAAATCCACTGATCTGTTTCCTGTCCCTATAGATTTGGCTTCTCTAGATTGTTATATTAATGTAGTCATACAGAACATAGCTTTTTCAGTCTTGCTTCTTTCATAGAGCAAGATGCAGAAAGATTTATACATGCTGTTGCATGAATTAATACCTCATTCATTTTTTTAGCTTAAAAGTAACTATTACCAAAAACAGAAAGGTGGGGAAGGGAGCAGAAATATGAGCTTAGATCTCACATTGAATTTTGCTCCTTTTGTCATGGGATCCTTGGGGTGTCACTTTGCCAGCTGGAAACCTCTGTTGCTGGTGGCGCCTTCTTCCTAAGTATTGCTTGTGTCCACTGGTCTTGTTCCACTCACTCAGCCTGGCAGGCTGCGCTTGGCCAACACTACCAGCCTGGATCACATGCCTGCCAAGGGCAAGCAAGGTGTGAAATGGTGACGGATGTGTGAGCAAACAAGTGTGGGGTCTGGTCACTGTGCACAGCCAGACACACCAGCTGCTGCAGTGAGGCAGGCAACTCCTAACCCTAACCCTAACTGGCACCTCACAGGTGCCAGCTCCATGTGAGGTATGGCTGGCTGGATCAAACATACCAGGAGCAGCTTCTGCTGTGGACACCAGCATCTGGACAAGGGAAATGAGGTGGCACCCAAAAGCCTGGAGATGTCAGGAACCACACAGCCCCAAGGAGGATGTTTCAGCCTTGGCTTAGGGAACCCCTAGGTCTGCACTCCCCAAGGGGCTGCAACTGTTCTCTCCTTCTTTTCCACAACTTGCTGGGCAAGGTGGAGTGGGGAGATGTTTCAGCTCTGTTGGTGTTATAGCTCTTTCAGTCCTGCCATTTGGCCAGTACCAAGTTCTTGTCCTGCATCCGGGAAGAATGAGGCATGCAGACACCTGGAGAGTGAGCAAGGTAGAGAGGCACATCACTGAGCAACAGAACAGCTCTCAGGAGACCTGAAATGGGTAGCTCCTTTCCACAGGCATATAGTCCTGATGAGTTCAGCCCTCATGCAGCACGTAGCTCCTATCCATAGGCAGGTCATCTTGATGAGTGTCCAGCTCTCAATGGAGAGGAGACGCAGAGTGGGTAGCTCCTTTCTGCAGGCAAGTCATCCCAAGTTGAGAAGAGTAGTGGGTAGCTCCTTCCCATAGCTGATAGTCCCAACCTCTCTGTGAGTCTGAGTCCGGGGGCTTTTATGGGCTCAGAAGGGAGGACCTTTGTGCTGATTGGTCCATGGGCAGCCATGGCGGCAGGGGAGGGGGACCAGAAAAAGCACTGTAAGTTCTCACTCTGGGCCTCCTTCCCGGGGAACTGGCAGCCCGGCTCCCAGGCTTCAGGCGGTCCCTGGCTGGAAGGTGGGGCTTCACCAGGGACACACCCCTTTCTGCCCAGGATCCACTCTGCCTCCTGCCACCATCAACAGATCACCCATGGCACTCAGGCTGTTGGTGGGGGTGGGGGCTGCCTGCAGGGCGAAGCTGCCCTCAGCCCTCTCTCGGCCTCCCTCACACGCTGGTCGGTGTTCAAAGTCTGGAGGGGGCTGAGACAGCAGGCAGCGTCTTGTCAGTACCGCTGGAAATGCGCAGACATCCGGCTAGGTTGTGATAGCATGGGGGCCCAGCCACGACTTTGCTGGGAAAGCAGAGCAGGCAACAGGAGTAGAGAGAGGCCAGGGGCAGGAGCAGGCGCTTCCAAGCCTGCAGGGGCAGAGGGGCTTCCAAGGCCCCCAAGAGGGCAGGGATGCCTGGGTTTGAAGACGTGGCTGGGCAGCCGCAGCTGCACCTAGGAGGGCGGGCCTCTTTCCCTTCCAGTTCCGGTTCCGGGCTCCCTCCAGTTCTGGCTCCCTCCTGCTTCCGGGCTACCTCCTGTTCCCAGTTCCTGCAGGCTCTATGTAGCACACAACCCTGGCCACGCCTCCCTTACTGCAGCTGGTGTATTTGCAGCACCTGCTCCAGATGGGCTGCTGCTGCCATCACTTATGGGGCTTCAGTTTTTCCCACCATTTCTGTCTTCCCTTCATTTCTTATTTTGTTAGAAACAATTGTTTATCCTATGGAATATTTTGATTGTATATGATTAATATAGAAAACTATTTACTTCCTCTAAGAAAAGATACTAACCCATAGCAATAATAAATATGCCATTCTACAATTAGCTAATTCTTCTTTGCTGCTGAATCATATTCCTTGTATGAATGTACCAGTTTGTTTATACATTCACCTATTGAAGTGTGTCTTCGTTGCTTCCAGTTTTTGATAATTTTGAACAAAGCTTTTACAAAGAATCACATGCAGATTTTTGCACAGACACAGAGTTCAACACAGTTGAATTAATATCAAGGGGTGCAACTGTTGGGTTATATGGTAAGTCTGTGTTTCACTTTGTAAGCAAGAGCCAAACTATCTTCCAAGTGTTTACACCATTTTCATTCTTAACAGCAATGCATGAGAGTTTCTGTTGCTCTGCATCTTCCCTAGCATTTCGTTTGTCAGTTGTTTGGGTTTTAGCCATTCTACTAGGTATGCAGTGGTATCTGACTGTTTTAATTTGCATTACTCTGATAATGAATGATGTTGAACATCTGTTCTTATACTTATTTGCCATTTGCATATATTTGGTGAAGTGTCTGTTCAGATCTTTTGCTCATTTTTTCAAGTGGGCTGCTTATTTTCTTATTATTGAATTTTAAGAGTTCTTTATATATTATGGATAGAAGTCCTTGATCAGATATGCCATTTGCAAATATTTTCTCACAGACTGTACCTTGTCTTTTCATTCTCTTAGCAGTGTCTTTCACAGTGCAAAAGTTTTACATTTTGATAAAGTCCAATTATTCATTTCTTTTCTTTCATGGATTGTACATTTCATATTGTATTTTAAAACTCATTGCCAAATGCAAGATCATGTCAATATTCCCCTATGTTTTCTTCTAGAAGTTTTACACTTTTACAGTTTACATTTTTGGTCTATGACCCATTTTGGGTTAAATTTTGTGTAAGGTTGTTATATATGTTGAAGTTCATTTTTTGCATGTAAATATCCAATTGTTTCAACACCATTGACTGAAAAGACTGTATGTTTTCCTTTGAATTGCTTCTGCACTTCAATTCAAATCAGTTGCTCTGCATGAGTCTACTTCTGGTCTGTCTACTGTCTTTCATTGATCTATATGTCTGTCCATTTGCCAATACCACACTCTCTTGAGATAGCAAGGGGAGAAATGCCAGATGTAGGTGATGGGGAGGAAGGCAGCAAATCACACTGCCACGTGTGTTCCTATGCAATAATTTTGCGTGTTCTTCACATGTACCCCAAAACCTAAAATGCAATAAAATAAATGGGAAAAAAAAAACTGTAGTTTTATAGTAAACCTTGAAATCATGTGTCTATAGTAAATCTAAAAAACATCACATTGGAATTAGGTTGGAAATGCCTAATCAGTATGCTAAATCAGAGCAATCTTGTTGTTTCAGATGGTTTATGGGAGAAATCTTAGCCAGTGTCTTCACATACTCGTTGATGGTAACTATAGCTTGTAAGTAACTGTTTTTCAGGTTATTGTGATGATGCCTGTATTTTATTCCAATTTTGGTCGTTTTAAAATGACTTTTAAATATTTCCTCTTTCTCACTCAAGATGTGAAATCATTGTTTCTCAGCCTTGCCAGCTATTTCAAAACCCCTGCCTGTGCTCTGTAAGTGTTGCCTGCATAATCATTATTGTCTGGACAAAAGTGACCATAATCTGATATCTGAGAATGGTTTCCACTGTGTAACAGATAACAATGACTACATATAGGAAATGTCCTGATCCTTTGTCCTGAAGACTACTTTCTGTTGCTGATAAAATTTAATAGTATTATCATCTGCCTCCTAAATTTTTACATCAAAATAATTTTTAAGGAACAGGACTTAGAAAATAATTTGAAAGGCAATGTCCTTTAAAATAATTTTAAAAGTGATTTTGTAGAGTCATAGCACTACACTTTATAAATGCCTCATATGAAGAAACCTTTGTGTTAGACTTTCCCAAATAGCTGGCAAACTGCCCATGAAATGATCTCAGTTACAAACTGTGATTTCTCTGCCTTTTCTTATTCATTTAATGATCCCCTTGTGTGTTAACTGCCATGGTTCAGCATATTTCAAAGGGTTACTGGGTCTGGGTGGGATGCTTGTAGAATTTCAAAGAGCCTGAAAGCAGTATCCTATTGCAAGATGAACTGTGTTAATTACCTTCATTTCAATATGGCTGCCAGAGGCAAACTCCCATGGCTTGGAGACTGAGGTCTTTAATTCTCTATGGCACTCTTACAAAATCTGTGTTAATTCTGAAATCACAATGGGGTTTACTGAAAATTTATTTTGTTTAGGAGTCTAGCCAATATTGATTTACTGACATTTTGAGTGTTGCTTCCCATAATTTCTAGGTATTTCAGGTTTCTGGGGATGCATATATAGCTAAGTTTTGTTCAGCCTGATATTTAGAAAATTGAATCTGGATAACTCAAGAAACCCTTATAATTTAACCCTGAAATTAATGATAAGGCTGGACATGGTGGCTCACACCTGTAATCTCAGCACTTTGGGAAGCTGAGGCGGGAGAATTCCTTGAGTCCAGGAGTTCAAGACCAGCCTGAGTAACATAGCGAGACCTACAAAAAATAAACAAATTAGCTGGGTGTGGTGATGCACACCTGTAGTCCCAGCTACTGGGGAGACTAAGGTGGAGGGATTGCTTGAGCCTGGGAGGTCAAGGCTGCAGTGAGCTGTGATTGTGTCCATGCCTCTGTGCTTCAGCCTGGGCTACAGAGAGAAAAGTTGTCTTAAAAAGACAAAGAAAAAGAAATGAATGACATTTGTTTAAAACAATTCTGAGATACCTCCCTTTATCTAGGTACAGGTTGCTCTCTATGGCTGTACAGAGGCGTAGAGATGTATCCTACATGACATTAGTACAGGTTTGCATGCGTGCTCAGATTTATGGGCTGAGATAACAATTAGTCAGGAGTGGACTAACTAATCATGTCTGATTTTCACCCAAAGAGCAATTTTGTTGCCCAACTTTCAAAAATGAAAACATTACTATGATTCATCAGTGTGAATTATATAAATTCCTTCTCCCTGGGTTTCAAGATGAACCTGTGCAATAAATCAGAAAGACAAGTATAGTTTTGCTAGAAAGCTCTGTAAGGAGAGCAGAGTTTCTCAAAATGTGGCTCTGGAATTAACTGAGAAGCTTGTTTAAAAAGCAGATTTCTGGATCCTGACTGCAACATTTCTGCATCAAAGTTTCAGAGGGTGTCTTTATTTTTAACTACTTCTCCAGGTAATTGCACATTAACTGCAAGAATCTTGAAAAGATGATTTCTAAAACCTTTACTCCTTGATTTCTAAAGTGGCACCACCTAAGTTACCAAATCTTTATTGATAATTTATGATATGTTCTATAATGTATGGAGTGCCCAGTTCAGCTCAACTGCTGTTAATGAAGTGTCTACCATGGGTTAGACACAGTCACTAGGTGCCAAGATGGCAATGCTCTGGCATGTGGCTGGGCTCAAGATTTCATCATCTCGTTAGAGTAAAGGGCATGTAAAGGGCAAGGTGGAGTTGCCTTTTAATATGGTACAGGGGCCGGGGAGCACAAGGAGGTCGGTTCCCAGACTAAGAGGAGTGTGGAGTATGTTCAGTTGGCCCCTCCTGGAAGAGCCAATATTCGAATGCAGGGGTTATGTCACCTGCTGTTTTCTCAGAACTTCCCATTGTTCTGAGCTCATTGTTTGTTTTCTCCTAAAAGAAATTGCATCAGGCCAATATTTGTATCGTGAACAAATGCTCTTATCTTCTGACTCACTTGTGGAATAAGTTTCCTTCTTTGATTATTTGTGTACATGCTTTTACTTGTTCTTCTCTTGTTCCCATTCCATTTTTCCCTGTTTCCTGCCCACCAGCCTCATATACACACACACTTGCATTTAAGACCTCTGAAACCAAGGACGATTGACTTCATTTTTTGTATCTACCACTAAAGCCTTGAAAATTGTATGTACTCCATAAATATTCATTAAATTGAATGTATTTGTTGCATCATTTCTTAAAGTACTTCCTTGAAAGCCAAGAGCTCTGCGTGTATATTAAAGACTTTGCAACCCTCTTCCTCTTATGTAAACATATCGAGAAACTAATAAACCAAAGACATGGTTATAATATCAAGAGTCAAGAATGACTCATAAGTCTCCTCTAACAATCAGTGTTGAGGATCTAAGGAAGTGGAGGGCAAGCACTGAATTCATTTCAGCAAATATTAATGCAGCACCCTCCCCGCAACACACACACCCATCCTGCACTGCGCAAGTTAGATTAAATTCGGCACCTCTTTAGCACCTCACACTTCTCAGATCATATCCCTTTTCATAAGATAATGAAATTCTTAGTCCACTGCTTTCCTCACTAAATTTAAAGTCTGTGAGGACAGGGACTATCTATCTTCTTCACCATTGACCTGACTGCCCTTTGCAAATAAGGATCAGCACAGGTATCTCATGTTAGTAATGATATGTTAGCATCGGCGACATTTTGCACACTTACGATTTAGTAGCAACAAAGTGGATAACATCTGTTCTCTCTTAGATGAAGGAATGTATGTTCATATACTTAACAAATGAATGAATAAACTTTAGGGAATAAAAATATGGGGAAAATCCACCTGTTACCCTACAGGCTGTTCTACTGGGCAGAAGAGAGTCAATTTTTTTTTTTTTTTTACCAAGTTTTTAATCTACTTGAGGCTCATGATTACCTTTCACTTAAAGTGCAATTAAAATACAGATATAATACTGAAAAATGCCATAAGGGCAGGTGGGAAGAGAAAACCATAAGAAATGTTAATTAACGAAGTACCACGCTGGGCTAAGGGGTCGAAACCTTTATACCCTTTCAGGCAAAAAAGGAGAGAGCTAAGAACTGCTAGGTTAAAAGCAAAAACAGAAAGTACCTGTAGTTGAGGCTCTACTCTTCCTAGTTGTGATTATTCAGGCCAGTTGTGGGTATGGGTGTGGGTGTGTACATATATATGCACACATGGGTATGCAGCGATTAGATACTGCGCTTCCTGTGTATGCGGAATTATGCATTTCTTTTCTTCTTTCTCCAATCTAGGTTTATCAAAATTTGACAGTCATTTAGGAATGCCTTTGATGAATGTCCTCCATCTGGATATCTGCAAATTGTCCAACTTGCAGTCCACTTGGAATCAGGTGTTTTACTGGAAGGGAGTAAGCGAATAATTGAGAAAAAGCCATGTTAGTTTGCCTATGTGATTTTTAAAGGATCTCAGTTTTTCCATCAAAATTATAACACGCTTATGAAAATAATATTAATTTGCCTTTCCTTTGCAAACACCAGCAATTGAAAGGGAAAGGACTGAGGAATGTGATGGAGGGCGACCGCCTGTAATAAATGTTCCCCTGTGATTCTCTAAGGCAGTGCTTCTCGAGCATTAATTTTCATTAGGAAATTCTGTGAGGAGCTTGTAACTGCAGATTTCTGGGCCTGCCACATGCACTTATCCCTCGCGGAATTGCTTAATAGAATAATGAAAGTAAATTTGTCTAATTAATACCAACTTGACAACTTGAATAAAAATAAATGCAATTTGTACATAAAATATAATGCTGCAAAAGTGTGTCATTCACTCCAGTGGAGTGACTTGATATTAGGTGGCAACAGTAGGTGGTGGTTGGTAAGAAAATGGATGGGAAATGAGCATTTTCTGAATGTTATATTCTTTTGAACCACTTTCTAAACCAAGTTTTTAATCTTCTTGGGGCTTGTAATTATCTTTCACTTAAATTGCACTTAACGACATGCCACAGAAAAATGCCTAAGGGCAAAATAAAGGCAAAGCACCAGAGTGCTTTGAAATGCATGAAAATGGTGCGCTTGACTTGACTCGAGGGCTGTAGAAGATGTTCCCTTTCTACCCCCCACACTTGGTGCATGTTCGCAAAGCAAATATGGCCTGCAATTCGAACTATCAATTTGTTCTATGTAATATTCTCTGAGTAAAAACTCTTACATGCAGAAAATTGTCTGTGCTTGAAATGGTAATGCCAAAATATAACTTTGTGTAACATTTGCATTTATTGCACTTTTGGTTAAAAAATAAACCAATAAATAAATGGAGTAATCAGGAAATTTGTATGCGTGCGTGTATGTGTGTGTATATCTACATGTATTTTCTGGGAAATCATGGAGTAACATCATTAATTGAAGACTGCATTATTTCCCTTTTGTTGCCTTAACAAATTACCACAAACCAAGTGGCTTACAGCAACACAAAGTTATTGTTTTACAGTTCTGGAGTTCAGAAGTCTAAAATAAAGGTCAGTAGAGTTGTTTTCCCTCTGGAGGCTTTAGGGAAAAATCTATTTCCTTGTCTTTTTTAGCTTCTGGTGTCTGCCTGTATTCCTTGGCTTGTTGCCCCCTCCTCTACGTTCAAAGCACACAGCTCTGATTTCTTACTTGCATCGTTTCATCATCTTCTTCTCTTCTGCAGTAAAATCTCCCTTTGCCTCCCTTTTTAAAGGACACTTAAGACTACATTTAGAATCCACTCTGATAATTCAAGATAAAATCATTGACTTAATGACATCTGCAAAGCCCTTTTTGTCATATAAGGTAACATTCACAGGTTTCTACGATTAGAACCTGGCTATTTTGGGAAACCATTAGTAAACTTACCACAGTTGTATTTGAAATAGGTTTGTGTAATAATTTAGTAGATCTGGGATGTGTCCCATATATTTCCCATTTTCACAAGTAGGTGAAGTGGGCAGCCAGAGAGAAAGGGCAGGTTACCCATAAAGGAAGCCTATCAGACTCACAGCAGATCTCTCAGCAGAAACCCTACAAGCTAGAAGAGAGTGGGGGCCAATATTCAACATCCTTAAAGAAAAGAACTTTCAACCCAGAATTTTACATCCAGCCAAACTAAGCTTCATAAGCAAAGGAAAAATAAAATCTTTTGTGAACAAGCAAGCACTCAGAGATTTCATCACCACCAGGCCTGCTTTACAAGAGCTTCTGAAAGAACCACTACACATAGAAAGGAACAACCAGTATCAGCCTTTCTAAAAAATACCAAAAAGTAAAGAGCATCAACATAATCAAGAATTTACATCAACTAATAGGCAAAACAGCCAGCTAACATTAAATGGCAGTATTAAACTCACATACATTATTATTAATTCTAAATTTAAATCGACTAAATCCCCCAATCCAAGGACACAGACAGACAAAAAAAGCCAAAACCCATTGGTATGCTGCATCCAGACCCATCTCACATGCAAGGATACACAAAGACTCAAAACAAAGGGATGGAGAACGATTTACCAACCAAATGGAGAGCAAAAATAAATAAATAAATAAAAAGCAGGAGTTGCTTTAAAGCAACAAAGATCAAAAGAAGCAAAGAAGGATATTACATAATGATAAAAGGATCAATGCTACAAGAAGAGCTAAAGATCCTAAATATATACGCACCCAATACAGGAATACCCAGATATATAAGACTTATAAAGAGACTAGATTCCCACACAATAGTAGTGGGAGACTTCAACATCAATATTAGACAGATCAATGAGACAGAAAATTAACAACGATATCCAGGATTTGAACTCAGATCCGGAACAATTAGACTTAATTAACATTTATAGAACTCTCCACTTTAAATACACAAAATATACACTCGTATCAGTACCACATCACATCTATTTACAGGTTTAAATGAAATATTGGTTGGCTGCTTGTTTGTTATTTTCTTCCCTCATTTTTTTTCATGTCTCTATTATTAAGCACAATTATAGGCATACCCATGTTTAGACTGCATTCTATCCCGGGCATAAAGCAACACCCCCATTCTCTCTCCCTCTTCCTCTTTCTCTTTCTTCCTCTTCTTCATTCTTTTTTTTTCCGCATTTATTTATTTTATTGCATTTTAGGTTTTGGGGTACATGTGAAGAACATGGAAAATTGTTGCATAGGAACACACTTGGCAGTGTGATTTGCTGCCTTCCTCCCCATCACCTACGTCTGGCATTTCTCCCCTTGCTATCTCTCCCCAGCTTCCCACCCCCCACCGTCCCTCCCCTATTTCCCCCCAACTGACCCCAGTGTGTAGTGCTCCTCTCCCTGTGTCCATGTGTTCTCATTGTTCAACACCCGCCTATGAGTGAGAACATGCGGTGTTTGATCTTCTGCTCTTCTGTCAGTTTGCTGAGAATGATGGTTTCCAGGTTCATCCATGTCCCTACAAAGGACCCAAACTCATCGTTTTTGATGGCTGCATAATATTCCATGGTGTATATGTGCCACATTTTCCCTATCCAGTCTATCGTCGATGGGCATTTGGGTTGGTTCCAGGTCTTTGCTATTGTAAA
>NW_022436943.1:55829307-55831926 GCF_009761245.1 Sapajus apella | reverse complement strand
CTCCACATCCTCTCCAGCATCTGTTGTCTCCAGATTTTTTAATGATCGCCATTCTAACTGGCGTGAGATGGTATCTCAATGTAGTTTTGATTTGCATTTCTCTGATGACCAGTGATGATGAGCATTTTTTCATATGTTTGTTGGCCTCACATATGTCTTCTTTTGTAAAGTGTCTGTTCATATCCTTTGCCCACTTTTGAATGGGCTTGTTAGTTTTTTTCTTGTAAATCTGTTTTAGTTCTTTGTAAATTTTGGATATCAGCCCTTTGTCAGATGGGTAAACTGCAAAAATTTTTTCCCAATCTGTTGGTTGCTGATTCACTCTAATGATTGTTTCTTTTGCTGTGCAGAAGCTGTGGAGTTTGATTAGGTCCCATTTGTCTATTTTGGCTTTTGTTGTTAATGCATTTGGTGTTTTGGTCATGAAGTCCATGCCTACACCTATGTCCTGAATGGTTTTGCCTAGATTTTCTTCTAGGGTTTTTATGGTGTTAGGTCTTATATTTAAGCCTTTAATCCATCTGGAGTTAATTTTAGTGTAAGGTGTCAGGAAGGGGTCCAGTTTCTGCTTTCTGCACATGGCTAGCCAGCTTTCCCAACACCATTTATTGAACAGGGAATCCTTTCCCCATTGCTTGTTTTTGTCTGGTTTGTCAAAGATCAGGTGGTTGTAGATGTGTTGTGTTGCCTCCGAGACCTCTGTTCTGTTCCATTGGTCTATATCTCTGTTTTGGTACCAGTACCATGCTGTTTTGATTACTGTAGCCTTGTAGTATAGTTTGAAGTCTGGTAGTGTGATGCCCCCCGCTTTGTGCTTTTTGCTTAGAATTGACTTGGCTATGCGGGCTCTCTTTTGGTTCCATATGAAGTTTAAGGTGGTTTTTTCCAGTTCTGCGAAGAAGGTCATTGGTAGCTTGATGGGGATAGCATTGAATCTGTAAATTACTTTGGGCAGTATGGCCATTTTCACGATATTGATTCTTCCTAACCATGAACATGGAATGTTTCTCCATCTGTTTGTGTCCTCTCTTATTTCGTTGAGCAGTGGCTTGTAGTTCTCCTTGAAGAGGTCCTTTACATTCCTTGTTAGTTGTATTCCTAGGTATTTTATTCTCTTTGTGGCAATTGTGAATGGAAGTTTGTTCTTGATTTGGCTCTCTTTAAGTCTGTTATTGGTGTATAGGAATGCATGTGATTTTTGCACATTGATTTTGTATCCTGAGACTTTGCTGAACTTGCTTATCAGTTTCAGGAGGTTTGGGGCTGAGACGATGGGGTCTTCTAGATATACAATCATGTCATCTGCAAATAGAGACAATTTGACTTCGTCCTTTCCTATTTGAATGCCCTTTATTTCTTTTTCTTGCCTGATTGCTCTGGCTAGAACTTCTAATACTATATTGAATAGCAGTGGTGAGAGCGGGCATCCTTGTCTGGTGCCACATTTCAAGGGGAATGCTTCCAGTTTTTCCCCATTCAGTATGATATTGGCTGTTGGTTTGTCATAAATAGCTTTTATTATTTTGAGATACGTTCCATCGATACCTAGCTTATTGAGGGTTTTTAGCATAAAGGGCTGTTGAATTTTGTCAAAGGCCTTCTCTGCATCAATTGAGATAATCATGTGGTTTTTGTCTTTGGTTCTGTTTATGTGGTGAATTAAGTTTATAGACTTGCGTATGTTGAACCAGCCTTGCATCCCCGGGATGAAGCCTACTTGATCATGGTGGATAAGCTTTTTGATGTGCTGTTGCAATCGGCTTGTCAGTATTTTATTGAAGATTTTTGCATCTATGTTCATCATGGATATTGGCCTGAAGTTTTCTTTTCTTGTTGAGTCTCTGCCGGGTTTTGGAATCAGGATGATGTTGGTGTCATAAAATGATTTGGGAAGAATTCCCTCTTTTTGTATTGTTTGGAATAGTTTCAGAAGAAATGGTACCAGCTCCTCTTTGTATGTCTGTTAGAATTCAGCTGTGAACCCATCTGGACCTGGGCTTTTTTTGGATGGTAAGCTCTTAATTGCTGCCTCAATCTCAGACCTTGTTATGGGTCTGTTCAGGGTTTCGGCTTCCTCCTGGTTTAGGCTTGGCAGGAGGCAAGTGTCCAGGAATTTATCCATTTCTTCCAGGTTTATTAGTTTGTGTGCATAGAGTTGTTTGTAATAATCTCTGATGATGGTTTGAATTTCTGTGGAATCTGTGGTGATATCCCCTTTATCGTTTTTTATTGCATCAATTTGGTTATTCTGTCTTTTCTCTTTTATTAATCTGGCTAGTGGTCTGTCTATTTTGTTGATCTTTTCAAAAAACCAGCTCCTGGATTTATTGATTTTTTGAAGGGTTTTTTGTGTCTCTATCTCCTTCAGTTCTGCTCTGATCTTAGCTATTTCTTGTCTTCTGCTAGACTTTGAGTTTTTTTGATCTTGCTCCTCTAGCTCTTTCAGTTTTGACGATAGGGTGTCAATTTTTGATCTCTCCTTGCTTCTCATGTGGGCACTTATTGCTATATATTTTCCTCTAGAGACTGCTTTAAATGTGTCCCAGAGATTCTGGTATGTTGTGTCTTCATTCTCGTTGGTTTCGAAGAACATCTTTATTTCTGTCTTCATTTCATTGT
>NW_022436943.1:55753223-55824307 GCF_009761245.1 Sapajus apella | reverse complement strand
CGGCGGGCTGCCTCAGCAATGGCGGGTTGCCTTGGCAACGGCGGGCTCCCTCAGCAATGGCGGGTTGCCTTGGCAACGGCGGGCTGCCTCAGCAATGGCGGGTTGCCTTGGCAACGGCGGGCTGCCTTGGTAATGGCGGACGCCCCTCCCCCACAGAGCTGGACCGTCCTGGGTTCAGCTGCGCTTGCTGTGAAACTCTCAATCCAGAGTTTCTGGTTGCTGTTCTTTTGCGGGGGTGGGGCCAGCCGAGCCTGATCGCCTGGCTCCCTGCCTCAGAGCCTTTTTTACGTTTGTGTTCCAGTCGCCTGTTGAAGAGGCGCCGGGGTCTATTTGTTTTCCCCTGCGGCCACTCACTGCGCTGGCTTAAACAGCGGCACTGAGGTTTGTGGCGCTTTTTTTTTTTTTTTTGCCCTGGAATCTACTGTCCTGGTTCCCTGTTCAGTCCCCTTTTTAAACAGATGAATGGGTGACTTCCCGTGGCTCCAATCGCCAGCCAAAAGGGCACCCAGACCAGTGTGTTTTGTATGGAGAACCGCTGTGCCGGGGCGCCGACAAAGCAGCCACATGGGGCAAAGCAGCCGCGCCAGCTGATATAGCTGTGCTGGCCGAAACAGCCGCGCTGGCGACCCATGGAGCTCCTCCGCCTGGGAATTTCCTAGTCTGTGGGCAATAAAAATGCGGCGTCCACTCATCCTCTGCGCTCTCACTGGGAGCTGCAATCCCGAGCTGTTCCTAAACGGCCATTTTGGATCGATCCCAAGGGCCATTTGATTTAAATGATAATGTTTTTCAAAGTAAGATGCTGAAATAGTACTAATTGTTTACATGTGTCTAATACTTCATTGTTGAGAGGGACCTTTTCTCCCGGGCTGTTTGAGCTTGCTATGGCTACTGTAACAAGTTACCACAGATTTGGTGGCTTAAAACAATGCAAATTTATTACCTTATGGTTTTGGAGATCAGTCCAAAATGAGTCTTACAAGGCTGAAACCTAGAGACTGCTGGCATTCCCTGGCCCCTGGACCCCTCCTCCATCTTCAAACCATCTCACTCTAACCTCTGCTTCTGTGGTCACATTTGCTTTTCTGACTTTAGACCTCTTGCCTCCCTCTTAAAAGAAATTTTTTAATTATGTGGGGCCCACTCAGATAACCCAGACTAATCTTTCTATTTTAAAATCCTTAACCTCACCACATTTGCAAAGTCCCTTTGCCACATAAGGCAATCTAGTCATAGAATCCAGAGATCTGGAATGCAGGCATCTTCCAGGACCAGGCTAGGTACTTCCCCAGTCAAAGCTTCAGATAAGAGGCCAGCCCAGGACAACACCTTCTTTGCAACCTTGCAGAGGACCCAGTTAAAGCTCTGGTTCTGACCTACAGAAACTGTGAGATCATAAATGTGTGTTCTAAGCTGCTAAGCTTGTGCTACTGTCATTACACTGTGATAGATAATGAACACAACATCCACTGATTCTTTCTCAGGTTTATAAAGTGTGTTGCTGTGCAAAATGACTTTAGGACATGTCCCCTAGCAGTGGACTCTAGCCCAGTGGTTGCTCTTGAGAGCATGACCTCTTGAGAACCAAACACAAAAAGAGACAAAATCTTGCTAGCTATACCAGGACCCCTCCAGCTGCCCTTTCCAACATCCTCACCCTCAGAATAACCACTATGCTGAGTTTACGATAATCACTCTGTATCTTGGTTTATAGTTTTTATTACCAATGTACATTTCTAAATACTATAGTACAGCTCTGCCTGTTTTTGTTTGTTTGTTAATATGACTTTTGGGTCTCCCTTATTGTGTAGGTTCTTCCTCTCTGATCTTTGAAGTTTATTTCTTTGAAAACTGCATCATTTTTCTTCTAGAGTTTACTCCATTGGAATTTTGCTTATTGCATGTCTATAGGAAAGTTTAATGTTTTCCTTAGTCTTCTATATTTCTTGCTAACTGAAAGTTGATTATAGGGGCTTAATCGTTTTTTGTTTTGAATTTTGTGGGCCTTCCTAGGTGGTGTCATATGTTTTGTTAAGAGGGGGTTTATGTCATTTTGTGTTGTCAGCAGCCATTTCTGTTTAATTCTTAGATATCTAATTAATTAGAGATTGAAAATGATGCTATTCCAGTTTGATCACATCTTCTTTATTTATTTGTTGGGAATATGTCTGTGCAAGGAAACGTCTACCATCTGATTGCTGAGTGGTTCCGATTTTATAGGAAAGGAGAGATGAATGCTTGAGTCTTTTCCTTTATTGGCTAATTTTCAAAATAAAAAGTTTATTTCTTAGTATCTTTTAAAGGTGGCCAGGATACTATATTTAATCAACATTTATATATATGAATGAACTATGCTTAATACATAAAATTTCCCAGAAGGCATGCCTTCCAAATTCCATACTCTATGTACTTTGTACTTCATCAAGATGCTAAAAAGTAAATTAAGTGTGAGAGATATATAGATAATAATTCAACTTTAAAAACTCAACCAGCATTTAGTTTTTGAGAGCCTACTACCTGCAAGAACCGAACCAGGTACAGACATTTTAAAATATGATTTCTGCCCTCAACAAACTTGCTCTCTAATAGGAGAAACAGGCATTGCATAAAACAAGAAGGATAAGACCACAGGACCAATACTGGCAAAGGATGCTAAAGGACTATGGAGGATTTCCACTCACCCACAGTCACACCTCAGACTGCTATAACAAAATGCTATAGACTCAGTGGCTTACACAACAAATATATATTTTTTCAGAATCCTAGAGGCTGCAAAGTTCAAGATCGAGGTGCCAGCTGATTTGGTGTCTGGTGAGGGCTCACTTCCTGATTTGCAGATAGCTGTCTTCTTGTTTCAGCTTCACATGTTGGAAAGAAGGATCCAGTGTCTCCTCCTTTTTTTATAAGGGAACAAATCCTATTCATGGAGGATCCATTCTCATGACCAGATCATTTTCCAAAGTCCCCATCTCCAAATACCATAACATTGGGGATTACAGCTTCAACATATGAATCTTAGGGGGACAAACATGTTTGGTACATAATACCCAGTTACCAAAAATGTGTACACAATAAATGATAGAGATTCAGTATGTCTGAATTGAACATCATTGTTTTGACTTACAGGTCTTTTAAAGACTTTAATAGAGATATTATTTTACTGCTCTAGAAAGTATAAATGGTTTATAGTTGTTCTAGCTCATTCATCCATGAGTTTGATCAACCCAATTAATCATTATTATTATTGATTACCTGATAATTACCTGGCACTTGCTAGGAACCAGGGATTTTTTTATATGAAGGCAATACAATTCTACTCTCAAGGAGCAGATGTCATGGCAGACTGGGAACTGGCTAAGCATGTAATTACAAGTGTCAAATATACTCTAGAGCCAAAAAATGTGTTTCTTTGGAAACATTTACAAAGTCAGATTCTTTGGAAATTTAGATGAATTCTTCCTTTGGGTTAATAGGAATTATGGTATTGTATTAAGTATCAAAAACAGGAAGTAAGGAGAAGAAAATAAAAGAAGTGATGGCAGTGGCAGTAAGTTAACAGTAACAGGAAATATAGTTACTGGGTAATTTTATCCTGTGCCCGATCCTGCCCCTGGCAGGTTCACATTGCCTGTTCTAGTAAATCACGTAACAACCACTTTAGCTAGGCTGGTGTAATGGTTAATTTTATGTGTCAACTTGGATATACCATGATGCCCGCTCATTTTGTCAAAAACTAGTCTAGATGTTCCTGTGAAGGTATTTTGTGGATGTGATTAATGTTTGCAACCAGTTAACATTATATAAAGCAGATTATCCTCCATAATGTGGGTGGGCCTCATTAAACATATTGAAAGCCATAAGAGCAAAGACAGATGTTTACCAAAGAAGAAGGAAGTCTGCCTCCAAATTGCAATATAAACATTCTGCGTGACTTTCCAGCTGTAGAATCAAGACAGTAACATCATCTCTCACCTGAATTTCCAGTCTGCCATCTTGCCCTGTGGATTCTGAACTTGTCAGTCCACTTCAACTGTGTAAGCCAATTCCTTAAAATCTCTCTCTCTCATATACTATATATATATATGTATATACATACACATATATATATACACACACCATATATATATACACACACTATATATATATACACACACACACACCATATATATATATATATATATACACACACACACCATATAGATATATATGTACATACACACACCATATATATATTGTATTAAGGTTCTCCAGAGAAACAGAACCAATAGGATGTATAATATAGATATACATATATTACATGTAATATACATAATATATAATACAATATACATAAAATATATATTTATAATTCATCACATTATAACCAATAGTACATATAATATGTGATTATGTATAATAACATTAAGACATGTGATTATATATATGTGATATATGTAATATATATGTTTATAATATATCATATATCCTATTGTTTCTGTATCTCAGGACAGCCCTGTCTAATATAGCAGATATGATAATTGCCATTTTATACATTTAATAGATAAATAACTTTAGACAGGTTGGATAACTTTCCCAAGGCTTTCCCAAGAGGGTAGGTGTGAGATCTAGATTTCAAAGGCAAGTCTATCTGACCCACAGCCCTTGCTTCCCCCACTACCGATTGCTGCTGAGAATGTTACATGAGAGGGGCCTGGTGTCTTGGTGATCAAAGGCTGTGTGAGTCACTGTCATCAGAAATGCTAACTTGGAAGAAAGTTTTCCATAAGGCGAAAGATTAAATGAAAAGAGTCAACTTTCAGAGACAATGATGACCTTCACCGTTTTTCTCAGGGTTCTCAAATCTAGCGTCTTGGAGAATTGGCATAAATGAGATGCAATATAAACAGAATTGTCTAATACTGCCTGCTCCGCTTTAGAGCCTCTGTTCGGAGAGGCTGATGTAGCTACAGAACTCATAAGAAGAGCTGCCATGTTGCTGGAGCATCTACTCTGTGCCAGGCGATTTATCTTCTTTGTCTGTAATCATTGCCACCATCCTGCTGAGGACCACTCTTGGCTTTGGTCAGCTTCCAGAGTATGTAAACCCACACCAAGTCTGATGGGGCCAGCCAGCCTTCCTTCATCTTGTAACCACAGCGTATGGCCACCAAGCTTGCCCGGCATATTCTGTCTTAATTGTCTCAGACTGGGAGGTGTCATGTCCCATTCCTTATAGGATCGGTCATATGACACCACTTATGCAAGGTGGTGGAGAAAGCAGAGAAGTGCATGGATCTTTGATGAGCTTTAGCAGCTCTGCCACCCACTCTCATTTAAAAGTGAGGAAGGCAGACTTCAAGGAGGATGTATTGCTCACCCTGAGTCATACACCACAGGTTTCTAAGACGCCTTGCCATTCACCTCCACCCCCTCCCCGTACCCCCACCACAGTGCTTCTTCAAGCAGGTATCTACTGTAGTTACTTCAGAACAACTCTGATGCAAAATGGTCTGCCTGTGGTGCAAGCACCACCCCCAAAAGGAATCCCACTACTGCAAACACAATGCAGCAGACACAGACACCTGCCAACTTGGCATACTTTGCATCAATGCCGCATTTCCCTACCAGGCTTTGATGAAGTTCTGATCATGTATTTCAAAAAAATCTATCCTACTGTGCAGGCTGTATCCCCTCCATCTGTCCCATGCTGGGTAAAATCTGCTACAGCTGCAAGCTGCACCTGCTAGAGAGCCAGACAGTGTACCTTAGGAGTGGAGGGCAATTTTGCAGGTGGGTACTAAAAACTGGAAACTATTTTGCAAAAATTTTCGTATCCTTTTGTAGCCTTAAATGAAATATTTTTGAAAAGAAAATAAAGTGCAAAGGGTAAAACAAAGGCTGGTGAATCTGGACGTGCATTTTCAATACAAAATGAAATTTTACATTTGCATTGTAGAGAAAGAAGGTAGTCCCTCCTCCAGCCCAATCCAAATTGAAACAGCATACCTTTGTGTGGGTGAAGCTCATCTTCAGGCTGCAAGTGATCTACTGTGGGGGAGACAGCTGAAATTCACTGCCAGCAGTTCCATTTTATTCTCATTTTCTTTTCTTTTTTTCAGTAAAAGAAAAAGTCAAGACACACATTCTAGAGCCTTCTACCTTCCTAATCTTCCTCGTTTCTTCTCTTGCTGTGTCCTTTGGAGAGTAGCATTGCAGTACAGCATGATACTCCAGCTCTGAAGTCAGAGGAGGCCTGGAGCTAGACTGTGACCCAGATACTTAACTGCTGTCACTTTGGACAGGCTATTCCCGCTTTCTAAGCTTTAATTTCCCAGTCTTTAAAATGACATAAAAATATTACCTAATTCCTACAACTTTTATGAGACTAAACAAGTTCATGCAGGCAAAATGCTTAGCACTTAAAACAGCGCTAGGTCATAAGCTCTTCTGAAGCGGGAGCTGCCATTAGTGTCATTACCATCATTACCGTATAGTAATAGCAGTAGCAACATGAGTAGTAGTAGTAGTGTTTATGACTTCCGGGACAATGGAAATTTTCCAGTTATTGGGTGAGATGATAGAAAGGAGAGACTAACTGTGGGCTGAGGCTTAGCTAAGGATGTGTTAGTTTAGCTGAATAAATATTTCTTAATATCTAACACAAGTTAGAATGTTAAGAAAGCAGAAGTATGGATTTGGAGGTCAGGTAGACATAGAGATGGACTTAGATATAGGCTCTGACTCTTCTGCCATTTCTAGCTTTGTGATATTGGACCTATTACTCAACCTCTTTGACCCTCACTTTGCTCATTTATAAAACGGGCCTAATTTCATGACCTGTGGCCTTCCCTGAAGCTCTTGCTGCAGTATGGAGTGATTGTATCACTTTATTGTCATAAAGAAGACCAAATAGGAGAAAGTAAGCTTATATAGTGGCATGAGAAAAGATTGGCTTTAAAAATAACTTCTTTAATTCAATTTTCTTTATTTTGAAAGTGACTCACCATCATTTTATTTAAATAGAAAGGGAAAAATTCAAATAGGCAAAAGAGAAGAAATTACACATCATCTCTCAACTCAAGAATAGCCACGGCCGACATCTTGGTGTTTATCCAAGAAAATTATCTTGGCTGCAAGGTTGATGAGATATGAAAGCAGGCCACCTAGAGAGGGGGACTTTGGGCCTCAGAGCCACTGCCATCTGGGGTCAATTATGTGTTCATTGCTCTGTTGAAAGCAGAGGGCTCTACCAGATGACAAGCTCAGCCCCCCGCTATGATTTATTGTAAGAAAAGTGCCATCAGCTGTCACACTGCGCCACTGTCATCCCACTCCCCATCCCTAACCTGGGAGCAAGATGGCCACACAATCAGAGTTAGTTTTAAAGACACTTTATTGAAAGGGAAGCAGGACATAAACTGAAATCTGGTGTATTTGGTGAGTCTTCCCACCTTCCTTTTCTCCCTCCCTCCTTTTTTGTTTCAACTCTCAGCCCCTTTGTTAGTTGTGGGGTCTATGCAGCTCTGGGACTACAATCAAGATGGGGATGGCTCCAGGTAGCCCTTCCCACCTCTGCCTGGATAGCAAAAAGACAGACAGAAAAGCTTCCCAGGCATTCTCTGTACTTCCCTGTGCAGTGCTCAGCACACTGATCTAGGTCTAGTGTCCGTCTTTCCTCATGACAAGCTCCAGCAGGGCAAAGAGCATTTCCCCTGTGGCCATTATTCTGTTCCCAGTGCCTCTGGGGAGGCACTCAGTAACTGTAGATCAGAGTGCTGCTATTGAAAGAATAAACGAGCTGGGTGATATTTGTAGTGAATGTTTGTTATCCTGTTCTGTATCCCAGTGCTACAGTTTGGATGTTTATCCCCTCCAAAACTCATGTCAAAATTTAATTGCCATGGTAACAGTGCTAAGAGGTGGAATCCTCAAAAAGGTGATTAGGTCATGAGGGCTCCATTTTCATAGACAGCGTTGGGGCCATTATAAAAGAGCAAGCCGCTTCTTGCTCATTCCTGCCCTTCCCTCCCGTATTCCTCCTTGAATACCACAGCAAGAAAGTTCTTGCAAGATACCAACCACTTGATCTTGAACTTCTCAGATTCCAGAACTTTGAGCAGATACATTTCCGTTCATTTTAAATTATCAAGTATGTGATATTGTATCATGGCAGCACAAAAAGGATGACGATACTCTGTCACTTTCTTCTCTATTCTGGTTTCTATAACATCTCTTTCTTTGGGCAATCACCCCTCCTCGTCCATGAATTTTGGTGGGGCTACTGATCTCAAATCCAGACCCCAAACTCTGGGGACAATGGACGTATAAGACACAAGCTTGGGTAATCAGATTATGTTTCTATTTCTTTTTTTAGAGACAGGGTCTCCCTCTGTCACCCAGGCTGATGTGCGAGTACAAAGGCACAATCACAGATCATTGCAACATAGAATCCCTGGGCTCAAGCAATCCTCCTGCCTCAGCCTCCCAAGTAGCTGGGACTACAGGCACACACTACTGCATCTGGCTGTTTTTTTTGTGTGTGTGGTTTTATTTTTGTAGAGGCAGGATCTCACTTTTTTGCCCAGGTTGGTCTTGAACTCCTCAATCAGACTCTTTTTCTCCCAGAGCCAGGTGGTGATGAGAGGAAGGCCATGAGCAAGCTCAGGAGATGGAAGGCTGCACTCATTCCTGCTGACTTCTCCCAAAGCCGAGTTGACAGGCTAAGAGGTGCAGCCCATCATGGAGTCTCTGAGGAGCCTCAGTGCCTTTCCCATCGATCCCTGCTTTTAAATTAGTCAGAACACATTTATCTTGCTTGCCACAAAAAATAAAGTAACATATATCTAATACGGCGTTTTTGTCTTTAAAAAGTTTAATTGAGGTGAAATCAATATAACATAACATTTACCACCTAAAAGTGTAAAATTCAATGTCATTTAGTACAGTGGCACCGTTGTGTGCCGCAACACCGTGGTTCCGAAACACAATCTATCAAGTTCCAAAACATTTGTGTAACCCGAAGAGAAAACCCGGTACTCATTAAGAAGTCACTCTCCGCTCCATCCTTCCTAGCCCCTGACAACCACTTGTCTTCTATCTGTGGATTTATTCTGGCTATTTCATATAATTGGAATCATATGATATGTGACCCTTTTCATCCATTTGTTTCACTTAACATAATGCTTGTATGTTTCTCCTACTTACTTCCTGGCATGTATTAGCACTTCTTTCCTTTCCATGGCTGAGTAATAGTCCACTGTATGGATATACCACACTTGTTTATTTATTCATCTACTAGTGGATGTTTGGGTTGTTATCCCCTTTTGGGGCTATTGTGAATGGTTGTGAAATGCTCTTGGAAAAACAATAGTGAGTTTGGCAGGTAAGAACAGTGGAAAGGATGTTTGATGGAAAGTGGGCAACTTATTCCAGGGTAGAGAAATTTTCTTACCTGGCCTTCCCTCTTCTCACTCTTCCAGGCTGCAGTCTCCACACAGCGATTACAGTGATCTCTCTAAATCTGACATCAGGCCACATGGCTTCCTTGTTAGTTACCCTCAATCACACCTTACATTTCTTCTTGCTTCCTACATTATGGCCCTAGCACGGCTCCCCTTTCTGTTCTTATAGCATCACCAAGCTTGGCTCTACCTCAAGGCTTTGGCATTTGCAGGACACTCAGGCAAAAACACTCTTCTTTCTGAACTTCTCATGGCCAACTTTCTCTCATCATGCAAATACCTCTTCCATAGAGAAGTCATCCCTACCATCTTAGGGATGTTCTCCTTATTCACACATACCACCTCTTGTCACTCAACTATCTCATTATCAGAAATTATCTTTTTTTTTTTTTTAGACAGAGTTTTGCTGTGTTGCCCAGGCTGGAGTGCAGTGGCATGATCTTAGCTCACTGCAATTTCCGTCTACCGGATTCAAGCAACTCTGCTTCAGCCTCCCAAGTAGCTGAGATTGGAGGTGTCTGCCATGGTGCCTGGATAGCTTTTTTCTTTTTTAAGTAGAAATAGGGTTTGCCATATTGGCCAGGCTGGTCTTGAACTCCTGACTTCTGGTGATTCACCTGCCTTGGTCTCCCAAAGTGCTGGGATTACAGGTGTGAGCCACCATGCCCAGCCAGAAATGATCCTTCTCACTCATTTGTGGTGTGTGATTTTACTTGTTTGGTTTGGTTTGGTTTTTGGTTCCTCTCTGCTCTGCCCTATATTTTCACCAGAACAGAATCTGCAAGAATAAGTAATTGCTTAATGAGTGGATGGCTGAGTATGACCCATTAGTGAACTGGTAAGGAATATATTGTGTCTGGTGCAGAGAAAGGGAGCTTCAGGTGGCATGGGGTGTAGTAGAAATGTTGACCGTGCCCAGATGATTCAAGATGCCCTCTTTATACCAAGCACACTCCAATTTAGCTTTAGAAATTATCTGGTGTGATTATTTCACAGTACAAAAGGGAACCGAAGGCTTGTCTGTTATTTCTGCTTCAGAGCCAGCATGGAAACCCTGGAAGAGTTGCTCCTGAGAAGAAGCTTTGCAAGAGGCGGACAGCATAGCGGGTTGGAGGAGTCAGAAGATCTGTGTTCTCTTTTAGTGCTGTGTGGCTTTGGGTAAATCACCTAATCTCCCTGAAATTCAGGTTCTCGTTAGCACAAATGAACAGTATATAAAGATAAGAGCTTTCCGTGGTCTACTACGAAATGTGAGATAGGTTTGTGTATACTTACTCTAGTTTTGTGCCCAGAACACTCTGCCTTATGTTGTGCTGCGAGATTGATAGGGATTACAGTTCTCATTTGACAGGTGAGGATCCAAGAGGGTGAGTCGCTTGCTTGAATTCAATCGTCAACCACTGGAGGAGTCAAGGTGAGGTCTGCCTCCAAGTCCAGGATGTTTTCTGCCTGTGCGTCCCTACCTACCTCACAGGTATGTCGTGATAATTAATGACAAGCTACAAATACATACATTTTATTAATATTTTCTGTCACATATTTCATTCCCAGGACTGCACCTCCCCCAAGCTATCAATATTGAACATCCCACTTTTAACCATCACCATCTTTCCAGCTCAATCCCTCTCCCAATAATTTTTCAGTGACTGAGATCAAATTCTACTGATTCTGATGTCTTTTCACTCGTCCTCAGTCATGTCTTCCTTTGTGTTCTTATTCAGCTTAGATTCCATGGGCTGTCATTAAAGTCATACCTTTGTATCTCTTTCCATACATTGTACTTTCCGGGTTAGACTATAATTTAGGTGGAATCAAACACTACCTATTATTCAGCTTCACCCACATGCTGAACATGCCTTGTGAAAAAAACACACAACCAGGCCTTTCTTTAAATTCATAACCGTGAGCCTCCAGGTGTATTTGGTAGTGCCTGGCAATCATCTTACCTAGTCCCATTAATTCACTCTCCCTGGGTGATTGTTTCATACTTGTCCTCTCTCCTCAAAGCTTCAGTACATCCTCGCCCAGTCTCATTCTTCGATGATGTCCTTCCTTTCTATTTTACTGAGAAAATAGAAACAGTTATGAAGATACAGCTAGCTATTGCCACCTCATATATCCCACCTACGGGCATCTGTTCCTACTCTGCCTTCCTTCCTGTTTCTATAGAAGGAAAGTGCTTGCTGCTGTCGAAGGCCAATTTACCACTCATGCATTGCAGCCCACCCTCTCTTATCTACTTATAAAAATTGCTCCAGGAATTGTCCCTTCCCTCCTACAGCAGCAGCATGCCAGCATGTTGTAATAATACCTGTCTTAAATAAAACCTCTTTTGATTCCTTATTGCTTAGAACGATTCCCCTCCTCCATTCCTCTGCTACAGTAGCAGCAAAACTCCTTGGTAGATTTGAGTTCTATGCTTATTTGTCTCCAATTCTTCTCTTTCAAGTCTTTCTCAAACCCACCCCAGTCAGGATTTGACTCCTACCATCCACCCAAGTAGCCCATGCCAAAGATGTCAACAGCCTTCAATGCTGTTAAATCCAATGGTCAATTCTTAGTCCATATTTGACTTGACCTAGCAGTATTTGATGTAATGACTTCCTCCTTCTTGAAACACTTTCCCACTTGGCTTCTCAATTTACCCAACTGGTTTTATATCTCCTTTGGTAATTCTTTTACATTTTTTCAGCATTTAAATTTTTGAGTATGCCAGACTTCTTCTCTGCCTAAACCCACTTCTAGAGTGGCATCATCCATACTCATGACTGTAAACACCTCTGTAAACCATGACTCTTCCAACTAGATCTCCAGACTGGACCTCTGTTCCTCATACATACATCCAAGTTAATTCTCAAACTTTCCATGTGGGTGGCTAAGATGTGTCTCAGATTTGTAGTTCTCACCTCCTCCAAGCCTGTCCCTCCAGTCTTCACTATCTCAGTTAATGGCAATGGCATTTCTTCAGTTTTGCAAATCAAAAATTTAGGATTCATTTTTGCCTTATACTAGTTTGCTAGGGTTACTGTCACAAAGTATTATAAACTGAGCGGCTTAAACAACAAAGCTGTGTTGCCTCACAGTTCTGGAGGCTAGAAGTTTGAGATCAAGTGTTGGCAGGGTTGGTTTCTTCTGAGGCCTCTCCCCTTGGCTTATGGATGGCCACCTTCTCTCTGCATCCTGCATCTTCACATCATCTTCTGTCTTATGTGTCTCTATCCAATTTTCCCCATCTTATGAGGACACCAGTCATATTGGATTAGGGCCCACACTGGTGTCCTCACTTTAACTTCATTACCTCTGTACAAGTTTGGACAGGAGGACACGATTAAATCCATGACAATTCCTTTCTTTCTCTTATAACCTATCTCCACTCTATAAGTTGGATCCTTCAGTTGGGTCCACTGTATAGAACCTTATAGATCCTTCAGTTGAGTCCACCTTATAGCCTGAACTTGACCCCTGCTTATTAACTTCAATGTTATTATCCACTCTTGTTTAGTTTACTGCAATTGCCTCTTCAGCTGATGACCCTGCTTCTGATCTTTGCTTCTAGAACCTACAGTCAACACAGTAGCCACAGTGATCCTTTTATAATAAAAATCAGAGTTTAAGATTCCTTTGCTCAAAATCTCCCAATTGCTCCCATCTCTCTCACAGAAAAGCCAAAGTTCTAGAAGACTTCAAGTCTCCGCATGCTGTGGCCTCAGCTCTGTCTCTGTCTTCACTCACTACTCACTCCAGCATGTGGGTCCTCGTGCCCTTCCCTGGGCAGGTTTGAGCTCTCTCCTCATCAGGCATTGGAATTTGCTGCTCCCCTGTCTGGAACTGTCTCCCAAGACATCCATGCTGTCTATTCTCAGATGTCACCTTCTCCTAAATAAGGAAGCAGCCCCCCACAGCACTCCCATCTCCTTCCTCTGCTTGCTTTCCCCCGCCCCATAGCACTTAGTAGTACCTGACATGCCATGAAATTACCTGCTTATTAGTTTGTTTGCTATATCTTCTTATATAAATATCAGCTTCATGAGGACAGGCACTCTCTTTTACTGTGGTTGTCTTACTGCTGTATCTTCAACACCAAGAACAGTCTCCAATACCTAGCGTAAGTATGTAATACACACCCCCACATACATACGCACTTTACATATACATATAAATATGTTTTCATATATTTATATACATTCGTGTTGTGGATATACATAAATACATACATACACTTATACGTATTCTATATTTGTGGAATAAAGTAATAGCATCTGTCCATATGGAAAGAATGAAGCAATAGTAGTAAAACACTTTCTCCCTCCATTGTTTCTTTTTCTTTTGTTCCTGTGTGCATATGCTTACTCTAACTCTGTGGCTTTTTTTCACCTCCCATGTCTTGCTTTCTCTCTGTCCCTGGGTCCCTTTCTCCATTGCCCTTCATTCTCCTTCTTGGCTCTGCAGGCATCAGGGGAGACCCCTTCCAGCCTGCTGCTGCAACCACCTGCATTTCTTCATTCCCACCTGGCTTGCTCACCAGCATGATGGACTTAGGGTCACCAGGATGTGATGTGGTTCTGTCCTAGAGCTGTTGATGTGTCCATTTTTCATTGATGGAAGCTGATCCTTGTAGATATGTGCATTTGTAGATGAGAAGAAATCAGGAATGCTTATTTGGTTCTGAGCTATAATAAGCTCATGTGCTGTAATCAGCTTAGCATGTTTCTGTTCCTTCTGCCCCCATGTATGATTCATTCAAAGGACACTTTTCTTTCCCCAGGGAAACAGGGAGGACAGGAAAGTCAGGAAAGAGTAATGCTAGCCTTCGGCATGGTGGAGGTTGGTAAATGGACCTGGGAACATGCGTAACTGGGAATTGGAAGACGGTCAGGGTCGAGAAGGAAGACCTGCACAGGGTGATGAAGTGGTGCAAGGATTTGAGCACCTTCACAAAGCCCTGGGCCAGACCTGGATTTCGGCTGCCTAATGACTAGGATATATCAATACCTACATGTCAGAAATACCACTTGTTCCATGTGCATTTGTCTTCACCACTGACTCCTTACTCCTGGATCAAAATCTCTCAGTGCTAACAATTTAAAAGCTGTGGCTGGCTGCACACAGTTTTGCAGATTGGCCAGCTTGGAAGCTCATCAGGCTGAGGGACACTCTAAAATGATCTGATCCAACCTCCTCTTTTATTCATGAGGAAACTTGAGCTCAGAGGGGGAGTTGAATGACCAAGGTCATTGGGAGAGTTAGGCATATTTATGCTACAAATTGTTATTTAAAAAGAAACAAGTTCATTTGCACGACTTGGGTGGTCATCCTTGAGTTCTCTCTTTATCTTAAACTTCAATCAAATAATCAGGAAGCCCTGTTGGCTCCCTACCCCACTACCCCAGTTTATACAACAGTCACTATTTTTCACTATTTTCACTGTCATTGCTTCTGTAAAACAGTATCACTAGCCTCCAGATTGGCCTCCCTACTTCTACTCTTCTCTCTCACCCAGCCCCTACTACTCTCTTTTCCTACAGCAACCACAACGATCTCTTTCAAAGTAAATTATATTATATCACTCTCATACGTAGACCATGCCTTTGTTTCTCCATGTTCCAAAAAATGATCTCCAAACATTTTGATGTGGACCACAGGCTGCTGCATCTCCTTCACATTCTGCTCTGCAGCCTCATCTAAAACCACTCATCCCCCTTGTTCATAATCCTCCAGCCATATGGGTCTTCTTCTGGTTAGGCTTTGTGTCCCCACCCAAATCTCATCTTGAATTGTAATCCCCAAGTGTTTAGGGAGAGACCTGGTGGAAAGTGATTGGATGATGGGGGTGGTTTCTTCCATGCTGTTCTCATGATAGTGAGTGAATTCTCACCAGATCTGACAGTTTTATAAATGGCAGTTTTACGTACACACACACGCACTCTCTCTGTCTCTCTCTTTCTCTTTCTCCTGCTGCCATGTAAGACTCTGCCTGCTTCCTCTTCCACCATGATTGTAAGTTTCCTGAGGCCTCCCCAGCCATGCAGAACTGTGAGTCAATTAAACTTCTTTTCTTTATAAATTACCCAGTCTCGGGTATGTCTTTATAGCAGTGTGAGAACCCATCTTGGCTTCTAATATTATTCTCCAATGAAAGAAACCAGGGATCCTTGGAGAATAACTGATTCTAGGACTAGAGACACGAAACATATAAGATGAGCCTGGGTGGCCTCATACTGCCGGAAATTAAGGAAGTACTCAAAACAAAACAAAACAAAAAACCCATAATGACGGGGTGTAGGTCAAAGTCACCAAGAAACCAACTGAAAGAGTTTCTAATGATCAAAGCTGAACTAATTTGAGCAATAAATTAAAATAATATTGGATTCTAACCCAAAGTATAAAATAAATATCCATGAGTCAATAGTGATATAAATAAATAATAAAATAACTGAGTTAACGGAGGAGAATAAACTGTTCTCTTATGGAGAAAAAGTTCAAATAATCTATAGACACTACACACTGAGGAGCTCAGCATAACTTCCCACTGCTTAAGTGTGGGTTACACATAGTGACTTTCTTCCAAAGAACATAGAATGGAAAGGAGACAGGGAGGAGGGAGATGGAGTTACTTTACACAGAAGAAATCTGACAGATACTTCTTTAGTCAGGTGATCAAGAGCAACATAAGCAGTGCTGCATCATGGGGCCAATACCCGTGATGTTCTGAAAATGGTACTTCGTCTCTGCAGTCTTCCTCTCAAGAACCCATCACCCCAGTTTAATCACAAGCAGCACAACACACAATCCCAGCTAAAGGACATTCTATAAAATACCTAACCAGTGCCTTGTAAAACTGGCAAATATATGATCAAAATAGGAGAAACCTGAGAAATTGTAATGGCAAAGAGGAGCCTTAGGAGTCAGGGCTAAATGAAATGTGGTAACCTGGATTGGATCCTGGACTAGAAAACAGACATTAGGTAGCAGCTAAGGAAATCTAAATAAAATGTGGCATTTACTTCATAATAATGTATCAATATTGATTGTTTGATTGTAACAAATACAGTATACTAATTGTATTAGTCCATTTTCACACTGCTATAAAGATACTTCTCGAGACTGGGTAATTTATAAACAAAAAAAGTTTAATTGATTCACAGTACAGCATGGGTAGAGAGACATGATGAAACTTACAGTCATGGTGGAAGAAGAAGCAGGCACCTTCTTCACAGGGTGGCGGGAGAGAGGACTGAGAAACTTCCAAACACTTATAAAACCATCAGATCTCATGAGAAGTCACTATCCCGAGAACAGCATGAGGGAAACGACCCCATGATCCAATCACCTCTGTCCCTGGACATGTGGGGATTATGAATCGAGATGATATTTGGGTGGGAACATGGAGTCAAGCCATATCACCAATGGAAGATTTTAATAACAGAGGAAACAGGATACCTAGATGATGGGACCTCTCTGCACTACCTTTGCAATTTTTCTAAAAATCTCAAATTGAAAATCTAAAAATTAAAGTTTAATTAAAAAATAATTCAGGTAACATAACTCAAACTAATGCATAGTAAGCAGTTTTTAAAAATATGAGTCAAGTGTGGTGGTTCATGCCTGTAATCCCAGCCCTTTGGGAGGCTGACCGGAAGATCAGTTCAGGCCAGGAATTTGAAAACAGCCTAGACAACACAGTGAGACTCCATCTCTACAAAAAGGGGGAAAGAAATGGCAGGATGAGGTGGTGCACGCATGTAGTACCAGCTACTTGGGAGGCTGAGGCAAAGGATTGCTTGAATAAGGCTACAGTGAACCATGACTGTGCCACTGAACTTCAACATGGGTGGCAGAGTGAGACATTGTCTCAAAAAACATATACGTATACATATACACACACACACACACACACACGTATATAAGTCAAATATCTCTTGTCACAGAGAATAGTCATGGTATATTTTAATTTTTAAAAAATGCAAAATTTAAAGTAATGTATATAGCACATTTCTATTGTTATAAAATAATAAAACGTGTGGAAGATACATAAGAAACAATGGAGTTCATTTCAGGGAGTGACACTGAATTCGTGAAGGCATTTATTAACCCTTTCCTTGTATATCTTTGTATTTTTGACATGGTATAATAAGCATATATCCTTTTAAGTCGGTTAAAGTCAATAAATAAAGAAAACAAACCCCAGAAGATTCTGATAATCAGGTTTGGGCACCAAAGCTCTGGTTCCCCCATCTCTACAGCAATTATATTTGAAGTGCAAAAAGGGCAGTTGACAAGTGCTTCATAGCTTCTAAAACCCCCTTAATAGTAATACTCTCATTTAATGTCCAAGCAGCTCTTAGAAATAGGTTTATTATTGCCCCATTTTACAAAAGAGGCTACTCATGGACTTGCCCAAAGTTTTGCAGCTCATCAGCTGGAGAACAAGGAGTAAAGGTGGGTCTTGCAACATGTGCCATCCTTCCTCTCTAATTCGTCACCCAGGCACGAATACCTCCTAGTAGCCTATATAATCGAAAATAAAGAACGATTCTGAGCCAGATTCAAAATCTTCTAGAAAAAACAGGCCATGCTATTTTAAATTATCTTGAATTAAAATCCTAAGGAAACTGGCAAAACACTCTTAGTTCCCTTACATGAATTAGAATACATTTCCACCAGTCTTTTAAATGGTATTTTTAACCTAAGTAATTTTGAGTATATCAATAAGGGTATATTAATAAGGGATCAGTTGCAAGTTAGTGACATCCACCTCAAACTGATTGAAGGGAAGGGACATTAAGATCTCATAGGTACAAAAAGTCCAAGGGTGACTTTCAGGAGCAGCTTGATCCAGATGCATATACCATGTCCTCAGGGATCTCTCTCCACCTTTTGTTTTTCTCTCCCATATGTTGGCTTTGTTCTCATGCAGCCTTCTTTACTGCAGTGGTCAGAGAGCTTCCAGCAACCTCAGCAGAAAATAAGTGTCCCTAGGAGTTCTAGCAATAGTCTCAGATTTAACCCTCATCCATTGCCGTTGTTTGACTTGTTGGCCTAGCTTGGATCATATGTTCACCCATGAACCAAATACTGTCATTAAAGAAAGGCAGAATTTTTATTGGCCAGGCCTTAGAGAGGGTATTTTCCTGCAGCCTGGAGGTGGGGTAAGCCATACAGAACCCACATGGAGAGTAGAGGGGAAGCTCCTTGGTGAAAATTTGGGTGCTCTTACCAGAAGAGAGAATGGACACCAGGTAGGCAGAACCAAGAGAGGTCTTCAGCACTGAGTGTCAAATACTCCCTACAGGGAACCACATGTCTAGATTACCAGGTTGGGTAATATCTCAAATGTGAAGGAGAAATTGCTATGGTTTGAATGTGTCTCCCAAAGTGCCTGTGTTGGACACTTAATCCCCAATGCAACAGTGTTGAGAGCTGGGACCTCTATGTGGTGATGTGTCATGAAGGCTCTGTGCATTAATACTGTTACTGCAGCATTTGAACCAGATTTCAACCAAAACTTTATTCTTTGCATGATATTAGGAATTAGGGAAAAAAAAGAATTAGAAATGTGAGTGGTAATGGATTAGCTATCATTTTATATGGATGTTCCATTTTATATTGTTTCACAGTTTACATGAAATAATTTACTATCCTAATTTAGTAGTAATTTAATATCCTATATGATTTGTATCTGGCTTAAATCCTCTCAAGAAAGCTAAGGAAATCATTCAGTTCCTGTAGAAATGCTTCACAGTTGGTGTGTAATGGGCTGTGCGGTAAATTATCATACAGTTAACAAGTATATATCGAAACCAAAAGCAACGTAACTTAGTGATTGAAAGCATGAGCTCTGGGGTCAGGCAGATTTGAGTTCAGGCCCTGGGCTCTTACCTTGGACAAGTCACTTATCCCTTAAGCTTCCGTTTCCTCATTTGTAAGAAACAGAAACAACAATGCCAATGACATTATGAGTGAGGATTAAATAGGAGAATGCATGTGAAGCTCACAGCACCTGGCGAGAACTCAGTGAAGGTGTGGGTCCATCTGCCAATGATGGAACCTGTTACAGCTGTCTGTCTGAAGAGATGAGATGAGGCAGCCCTTGCTCTGGGAAGGCAGAGTCACCCTGGCATCATCAAGGTGTGATAAGAAAAGTGACTCTCTGCAGAGCAGGGTAATTATGACTTCATTATTCTGCTAGAATGTAACCTTCCAAAGGGCAGTGATCTTTTTCTGTGTTACACATTGTTTGTCCCCAGCGCTTAGAAGAGTGCCTGGCACAAAGGAGCTATTTGGAAATCACAAGTTGACTAAATGAATGAATCACTTTCATTCTGATATTTGATCACTCATGTAAGCAGGCACTAAATGAAAATATGGAAATATCTATGTAAATACATATATAGCCAGAATCCTAATATATTGTCAGCATATTATCCTTTGTAATTTTTATTAGCTTTCCCTTCTTGATATCTGCTTTACGACAATTAGACTACAACTGGGCGTAGGCTCCTTCATGTATTCTTTTATTTAATTATTCATTGAACAAATGTTTCCTGGTTTGTTGAGTGTCTTCTATGGGTGAAGCACTGTGCGAGGTGCTGGGGAAGTGAAAATGGCAAAAGCAAATTTTCTGTCATCATGAAGTTCACAGTTCAGGAGAGACAGACTAGTGATGGGATAGCTAATAAGTATTAACTATCAATGCTACATATAATAGTAGCAATATGGGAGCCAGTGGGAGGACAGAGGTAGGCATCAGAAACATGTTCCAAATCTATATTTACTCACCTTCAGATCTATTCCTCCTCCATTCTTCCCTTGAATCTTCATTTCAGTAAACACAGTCGGCAAGAAAGTAGGAGGAATCATTGATTCCTTCTCTTTTCTCAACAGTCAGTTCCAGGGTCTCTTCTTTCAAAATTGTCCTAAACACGCCCACTTCCCTCTACCACTACTGCTATCCTCCTAGTCCAGCTGACTCATGATCTAGCTGGGTGTCTGCTGCAGAAGCTTCATTCTTGCTCTCACTCCTCCCAGTCTTTCCACCCATAACCACCACCATATTATGATCCAGTTTCCACAATGCAGTGTTGTGAAAATACTGCATTGTGCAGTAAAACAATATTTTAAAGATGCGAATCAGAACAAATGATCTCCAAACCATATAAAGATGTCCCATCCCATTTGGAATGACATATTGTCTCCTTACAAAATGATTATTTGCTGCCTTCCCAACCCTTCCATTCCTCCCTGCTCCTCTGCCTCACCATGTTGGTTTCCTTTTTCTGTTCTTTGAGCAAAACCAGACTCTCCCCAGTCTAATATATTTTTTTTTTTTTGCATTTTTCTCTCCCTGGGAAAAATCTTCCTTTGTTCTCCACATAAGTCTTTCTTTCTCCTTCTCAGTTCTCATCCCAAATGTCATCTGTTCAGAGATGACATTTGATGACCTCCTTTGACTACCCAAATCAACTCTTCACTCTCATTCTATCATCACTCCATTTTTTTTCCTAGCCCATATCATGATCTTCAATCTTCTCTTGTAGTATTTATTTGTTGACTCATTCATTGTATGTTCACTCTGAATGAGTGTAGAAATTTCAGGATGATCAAAATCTTTTCAATCTTGGCCATCACTTTATTCCCAGCCCCTAGGGATTCAATACTATTATCTGGGGAAAAAATGGGTTATTGGATCAATGGGACCCTTATGCCCACCCAAATTAGAAATCTTTACACTAACTACACCATGTCTTGAAACACAATTATTTGGACACACACCCATATTCAAGTAGGTGAGATATAGGATGGGTGAAAATTAGATTAAAAGTAGAGTTCAGAATAAATATTGTCATTCTTCTTCATTAGGGCAATGAAAGGCTCGAAAATATAACTTCTCTCTAAGCTGGAAGGGGCAACTCCGAACTGTAGAAGATTTGTGGCTAAGACCTCTCTCTGCTTTTGGACCAATGGTGCCTAACAGAGCTTGTGCGGCAGAAAAAGGTGAGATGATTTTAAGCAGATGCCAGCCAACTTGAGAAGGGTTGACTGATATGACAAAGTCTTTTCACAAAAAGCTCAAATCAAAGAAGATGACTGACAGTGAGGTAAACATTTTAGAACTAGAGTAATTAGGAATATATTAGCAATTAAAATCAACTTATTATCATTAGCAAAATTGGCAGTTACTTGCAATTACCCCAGGGGCTTCATTTCAAGTTGATCTTAGTTGATTTTATTTGGAAGGATTAGTGTGTTCAGAGATATGGTTTTAATTTCTGTGGATTTCATGTACTCACATCCCTATTCATAGTTAGTTGAACTCACTGTTTCTAAAATAATAATCTTGTGGATACCACATTTTCTATGAGCTGGACCCAGGTGTTCTAACATTACAACTGAATAAAGCTATTGTTAACTCACTTCTCAGAGAAAATTAAATTAGTGGATATGTTTCTTAGTTTTTTTCTCTTATAATTTCTTTAGGCCTTTAGCACCTGCTACCACTTGTCTGCTAGGAAGTGCCAGAAAATGACACTGGATTTTAAGCAAATAAACTGACCAAGTAAAAACTCTGAACACCACCCTTTTCAGATCAATAGGGACTTTACTGTGTGGAAATGTGTGTGATGAAGGAGATGTCGCATGGTAAGAGGGGAAGGAATGAACTCCCCATTTCCTTCACCCTTTGGTTCGGCTCTTCTCACAGTGAGGAGGTTACTTTTCAGTATCATAAGACATCAATGTTTTATCACTTAGCATTCCTTGTTGTTAGCCATGAAAATGCCTCTAGCAACAGAATCAAAACATTATAAGAATATTGGGGAGCTCATATGAATTATGGAAATCTGAGTAGGTTTGTAGTAAAGAATTTGACCAAAGAGAAGGACCGGCCTTTGTCCTTAGCTTCTAGGGTGCAATCTCTAGTGTCTTTATTTATCTGGGGATATTGGGTCACAGTGGTTAGTCCAACACTGTGATTTAGGGCAGGTGCCAACCAGACTCATGTAGTCTTAGGGTGGGGACTTTCCATGCCAGAAAGACCAATAATGTAAAGGAGTGTGGGGGTGAGGACTTTAGATCACATGATATCAGTCAACTCAGAGATTGAGATTAACTACATGGACAATCAATCAGTCAATCAATTATGCCTATGTGATGAAACACCAATAAAAATTCTGGACACTGAAGCTCAGGTGAGCTTTCTTGGTTGGCAGTGCTCCACATGTGTGATCATACACTGGTGCTGGGAGAGTAATGCGTCCTGACTCCATGAAGAGAGAGCAGCCAACGCTTCTGGACTCTGTCCATGTATCTCTTCATTTGGCTGATTTCATCTACATCCTTTTTCTTTAATAACCTGTAGCTGTTACTGTAACAGCTTCCAGGAAGTTCCTTGACTTCATCTAGTGAACTAAGGGTGGTTTTTCAAAACCCCTGAAATTGCAATTGGTGTCAGAAGTGAGGGAAGTGTTGTATGGAGAAAGTGCCCCCTAAAACTTTGTAGTTGGTCTTAAAAATTTGCTGTAGCTGCACCAAAACTTGCAATGAGCAAAATCTGGGTGTGCTCCGGAGTGCCAAGAAGGTAGAGGAAGAGGCATATCAGCCAGGTAAAACACTCCAGGCAAGACACCATGGGGATGACTCCACTAATCTTTCTGTTTACAGGTGTTCCCTAAAGAGAAGACCTTCATGACCTCACCATATGAGCAAAGTGAAGTCATATATCCCCACACTGGCCATTCTTCCATGGGTGGAAGGAAAATAAGAGGGGTCACTTTAGCCCTCCAGCAGGAAACTGGCACCTGGACTTGCCCTTCAAAGTGATCCAGGGGAAAAGATGCCGGGTAGCAAAACACGGCACATTTCTACCTCAAAAGTAACACATGAGAAACTATCAATAGCTGCAAGATTCCATTTTGTGTTAGAGATACTCTATGCAGAAGAACTTGAAGGCTTGGTCTCGTCCCACTGAGGCTGTATAGTGGCCAGAAACAACAGATGCCTTGGCCCCCACAGGCACTGGCAGGATGGAGTGAGAAGCAAAAGAGAAGGCTGTGCTGAGGGGCAAATAAGGAAACAGGTCAGGAGACCAAAACGGGCATGTTATACCAGGTGCCCATCCCAGAGGAGCTGACCTGGTGGGAGGCTGTGCTGGCTGAGTCATTCTGGGCACATTGAGTATGTGCGTCAATGGGCTCAGAGGGGGCCACAGGGAGCCTTTAGCTCAATGATTTTCAAACCCTAAGTTTATGGAGTATCTCATGAGCTGGGTTCACGTGTTCCCCCTTCAACATCAAACGAAATCCAATACTTTTCTTCTCCCAGGTCTACATAGACAAATCATTCATTAGATTGTCTCAGTTCTTCTCAGGTTGGTGCTCATGGTCATTGACCCCTGCTTCAACCTGAAAAGGTCCTTTTTTATTTGTCCTGCATATTAGGATTTGAATAGAAGGCTTAGGCTGCTAAATCAAAGTTCAAAAGCCATGGAATCCAGCTGCAATCATGTGGATTTCATTTCTTTCCCCTCCAAACCTCATTCTTAAAATTCGATTCCTAGTGTTGGAGGTGGGGCCTAATGGGTGGTGTTTCAGTTACGGGAGAAGATCCCTCATGAATAGATGATTTCCTTCCCTTGGGGGTGAGTGAGTTCTAGCTCTGTTAGTACCAGAGGGAGCTGGTTGTGAAAAAGAGCCTTGTCTCTCTTGCTTCCTCTCTTGCCTTGTGGTCTGTGCACATGCTAGTTCCCCATCATCTTCTGCCATGAGTGGAAGCAGCCTGAGGCCCTCACCAGATGCAGATGCCAACTCTGCACTTTTCAGCCATCAGAATTATTAGCCAAATAGGTATTTGTTCTTTATAAATTGCAGAGCCTTGGGTATTACTTTATAGCAACACAAAATGAGCTAAGACACTAGTTTGTTACCTAAATAAAGCATCACCTTCTACTGGAAGTATAATGTGTCCACATTGCTGGCCCATTCCATTAAACACAGTAGTGAAAGGATATTGCTCACTTTCCAAGTCAGACAGTGTGTTAAATTAGTCCCATATTTAAAACATATATTTGATTAGATCTCATGATTCTGTGGGTCAGAAATTCTAGCAGGGATCAGCTGGATGATTCTTCTGTTCCTTGTGGCATTAACAGTGGTCAGTCATTCAGTGATACTCAGCTGATGGATGAAGTGGTTTAGAGAATCCAAGACAGCATCACTGATGTGTCTGGTGACTTGGCAGGAAGAGCTGGAAGGCTGGGGCTGAGCTGGAGAGGGCATCCACCTTAGACTCAGGTGTCCAAGAACCAGAGTTCATCAAAGTGAAAGCTGCAAGGATTTTTATGAACTAGGTTTGCAGATGACTTAGTGTTTCTTCCCTTGCACTCTATCGGTCAAAGTGGTCAGAAGCACATCCAGATTCAAGGGAAGGAGAGCAGGCATCATCTTTCAATGGAAAATAATGTATAATAATTTGTCATCATGTTTTAAAATCTTCACATCTCAAACTGAGATGTGCCAAGCACTTGCTATGGTCAAACATTTTACACACTATCTCTTTCAAATGTTGGTAAAATTCAATCAAGTGAGCACTTTAGTGTTGCCCATTTCATAGATGAAAAAGCTGAAAAACAATGAGGTTAAGCAATTTGCTTGAGACTCTTGTGCTTGATCCTTCAACGGTGGAGTAGAATATGCTAGTTACTCTCCTCTGAGTATATTCAAATCAGTAAAGTCCTAACTAAAATGTTAACTCTTGCCTTTCTTAAACTAATGGGGATGGGCAGAAGTTTGGACAAATAAATTAAGACAATAATTTAAAATTAATTTCATCTTCGATTTTGAGACATGCTTTTGATTGGATTACTACCATTTGATTACTAGAATGTCTGATGTTTGGAGAATTCATATCCAACAACACAAATTTATACCTACAGATATGGGTAAAGAAAGCACTGGAAAATTATCTAGTCATATTCCACTTCTCTTCCAGATGGAAAAAGAAGTTATCTCGTAAGTTGGATGCAATAGATCAACTTAAGTGATGCTGCGCTCCTTCAGTCTCCTCTGTCACAAGCGAAACAGTTAAGTTTGATTTTTTTCAGATCTTTATCACCAGGTTGGTACAAAGCAGAATGAGTTTCTTTATCTGTAAGATGGAGACAGCAATAGTACTCACTTTTTAGGGTAACCATCTACGGAGATTACTTCGTTTTCAAAAAAGAAGAAAAGGAATAGTTGGCCGGGTGCAGTGGCTCATGCCTATAATTCCAGCACTTTGGGAAGCTGAGGCAGGTGGATCACCTGAGGTCAGGAGTTTAAGACCAGTCTGACCACCATGGAGAAACCCTATCACTACTAAAAATACAAAATTAGCCTGGGATGGTGGCACATGCCTGTAATTCCAGCTACTTGGGAGGCTGAGGCAGGAGAATCACTTGAACCCAGGAGGCAGAGGTTGCTGGGAGCTGAGATCGCTCCATTACACTCCAACTTGGGCAACAAAAGTGAAGCTATCTCAAAAAAAGAAAAAAAAAGGAACAGTTATAACACTTATTGGGTTCAAAAGTAATTGCCATTTAATGGCAAAAACTGCAGTTACTTTTGCGCCAACCTGATAGCTCATACTGAGTACTTTCTACATGCCAAATATTCTTCCAAGGGTTTTACATGTAACGTGTCAATTAGTCCTCAACTGCCTGGTATAGGGAAGGCACTCAATTAATACATGCTGATGGAAATAAAGAAGGAAGGAGGGAAGAAAGGAACCAAGGAGGGAAGGAAGGAAAAGAGGGAAAAAAGGAAAGGAAGGAAGGGAAGACAGGAGGGGGAACGGGGAAGGAAAAAGGGATAAGGGAACAGGAGCATGAAAGGAAGGAACTGAGACTTGCAGAGGTGCTGGTAAACTGGGAGCTTGGTTTACTTTTCATAAAGTTGCAAAGAAGAAACTTTTCTGAAGGAAAATAAACGCAAAGTATGTGGAATTGTAGCCACAGTATTGGTTACACATCATAAAAAAAATACTAAAGTATATAAACTACAATAAAAATAAAAAGAACTAAATTACTTTCTAGGCCAATGTTCCTGGAATTTATCCAGTACAAAAGAAGTAGGAGTACTATTTTGCTGTTACTGGAATTAATAAAAAAAAAAAACAACTCTTTAAGATTTATTTTTTCTACTTGTATACACAAGATGTTGCAGCCGTTTTTTTTCAGGAAGCACAGCTCATCTTGTTATAGTTCCAGCAGCCAAAAAAAAATAATAAGTCTATTTGGAATAATGATTTGCATAAGCAGACACACGTCACAACTCTTGAAACAATTTCATTCACTTTGAGTGAAATGAACTTGATTTTACTTAGAGCTGTCATATTGTGATTTATTTCCCAGTTGTTCTCCATGTCAGTGGACTGTGACAATCACAGCACATTGTACACATGTCCTTCATACCCCGTGGGTCCTCTGTTTCTAAGAAACACAGTGACTGTGATGTTGGGTTAAGGAAAGACAGCATAATCACCCCAGCCTGGCCCACGACAAACCGCAAAGCAGATATTGCTGGCTTCCCTGCTTTATCATCCAAAGCTTTTCTCATTAGTCCGTTTTCATGCTGCTGATAAAGACATAACCAAGACTGGGCAATCTGCAAAAGAAGGAGGTTTAATTGGACTTACAGTTCCACGTGACGTGGGAGGCCTCACAATCATGGCAGAAGGCAAGGAGGAACAAGTCATGTCTTACATGGATGTCAGCAGGCAAAGAAAAAAGTTTGTGCAAAGAAACTCCTGCTTTTAAAGGCATCAGATCTTGTGAGATCCATTTACTATCACAAGAACAGCATGGGAAAGACCCACCCTATGATTCAATGATCTCCCACCAGGTCCCTCCCACAACATGTGGGAATTATGGGCACTACAAGAGGAGACTGGGGTGGAGACAATCTCCTCCAGAGTGGCAGGACTGCAGTGCTCCACCAGAGTGGCAGGACAATCTGTCAAACCCTGCCCCTGGAACCAGATCTTATATTAGATTTTGGCGAAAAGGTCTCAAGAAAAGGAACTAGCTAATGACCAGAGAATGAGGTACCCTTCCTGGTAAGCCTGCTAGATCCTTTAACAACAGGGACACCTCTGTGGTTGGTGATCCTACTGAAGTGACCAAGATGTGGTCCTTACATCCAAGACAGCCAAGCTCTTGAAGAAACTGGCTCACTGACTCATTCATTCAATCATTCAACAAATATTTATCGAGCACCCAATGAGTGTCAGGAATTGTTCTGAGAGCTGGGATTCAGGGATGGAAACAAACAGGAACCACAAAATTCCCTCTCTGCCGAGTAGTTCTCGGTCTAAAAAAAACGAGGCAGTATAGAATTAAGGTTTAGGCACAAAATTCTGATTCACTATGCTTTAATAATATAATCTCACTGGGCTTCAGTTTCCTAATCTGTAATATGTTCATGACAATATGACCTACTTAAGGGTTAATTGTGAGAATTAATTGAGTTAGTAATTTCAACGTACATGGGCAGTGTTGAGCACACAGTGCTTAAAAATATCTTAGAAATTTCTCTCCAGTAGAATGACAGCTCCATTGTTTATTCGCTTATGAATGAATGAACAGAATACTTGAGTCCCACGGATATAATATACACAGGAAAAATCCAAGGCACATGTCCTAGTCTGTTGGTATTGCCATAACAAAATATCTAAGACTAGGTCATTTATCAAGAATAAAAATTTATTTCTCACAGTTCTGAAAGCTGAAAATCCAGTATAAGGGCACTAGGCACCAGATGCGGTATCTCATGCCTGTAACCTCAGCATTTTAGGACACCCAGGCGGGAGGATCTCTTGAGGCCAGGAGTTTGAGACCAGCCTAGGCAACATAGTGAGACCTTATCTCTACAAAGAAAAAAATCTAAAAAGATATTAGCCTGGCATGATGGTGCACTCACATAGTCTCAGCTACTCGGGAGGCTGAGGTAGGAGGACTGCTTGAGCCCAGGAGTTCGAGGCAGCAGTAAGCCATGATCACTGCCCTCCATCCTGGGTGTCATAGTGAGACTCTGAGTCTAAAAAAAAATTGCGGTGCTGGTACATTGGGTGCCTGGCGAGAGCCTGGTCTCCACTTTCAAGATGGTGCTTCGTTGCTGCATTCTCCTGAGGAAAGGAACCCTCTGTCTTCACATGACAGAGGGATAGAAAGGGCGAAAAGGGGTGAACTCCCTTTGGCAAGCCCTTTTATAAGGGCATCTAATCCTATTCATAAGGGTGGAGCCCTTATGACTCAATTACCTCCTCAAGGCCACGCCTCTTAATACTGCTACATTGGGGATTAAGTTTCAACATGAATTTTGGAGGGAACAAAAGCATTCAAACCACAGCCACTCCCTTGACAACGAGAGAGTTTAAAAGTAAGATTGAGAGTTCAAGAGTGATGAGAAAGAAAAGGAAACTTTCTATCTGAGGAATGGGAGCCCCCTTTAAATGATCAGGCCCAGAGAGGGACTGAAATGTGACAGTAGTCAAGTTTTAGTCCCCCATCCCTTTAAGCTAAGTCATTGTTTCTAAGCTGCCTGCCATACAAACTCTAGACTGAGTGTTGCCATCAATGGCTATAGATTAACCTAACAATGCTATGCACTGGACATTATGACTCATTCCTATAGTTTAACAATATACGGCCAATAACTAATCAATGTTATTTCGGTAAACCAGTGAGAATTCCTAACAAATGACTTTTGTAGTCACCCTTCCCCTGATTAGTCCTTTTTTCTTTAAAACTGGAACCTCAACTTTGTTCTCCAGAGCGCTTCCCAGTATTTCCCAGGCTTCAGTCCTCAACCTTGGCCCAAATGAAATTCTCTACCTATATTAATTTTACCTGTTACTTTTTTAAGGTCAACAGTGAGGAGATCTAAGAGTGAGGATAGAAGCTTAGAGCCAACATATCAAACACTTGAGTTGCAATTGCCCTTGAGAACTTTCTAGGGTTCTGGACTGCCTCCTTTTGCCTCCTGATCCAGAGGCTGAGGTCCTTTATTTTTATTATTATTTCCATTTTTATTAAGATACATAGTTTCTTTGTGTCACCTAGGCTAGAGAGCAATGGTGCAATCCTAGCTCACTGCAAGCTGAGATCCCTTATAGTAGGCCTGACCTCATGCCTCTGTCAGCTTAGAAACTAACCTTGCTACCCAATAGCAGCTTCCTACCAGAAGCTGGATTCTTTTTAACCTTGATGAGCTCCTTGCTGTTAAAATGCACAAGTTCAAGCACAGGCATATTTGCTAAACTTGCCTGCTGCTCAGAGTATTTCATTTCCTTTGCAAGTAATCAGCGCTCAGACCTATCAGTGGCACGGCCATAGATGTTTACCCATATTGTCATCATCATGTGGAAATAGAGAAGTTTCAGCTTTCAAAGGTGAAGTCATCTGTCAGATGCCACACAATGATAAATCTGTGTATTTAACGTACGTTTCCAGTGCCAGAGCTCATACTGTTCATCTCACACTGTCCTGCTTTCAGAAAAACAATAGTAGATGTCAGGTAAGTTTATAGTTTGAGTAACTTTTGGGAGGTCTCCTTGGAAATCCAAATACTTCTCCCCTTGGAAATCCAAATATTCAGGGAGATAGTGCCTGAAATCTCACTCTTCCAGTTCAATTCCTTTGGCCTGGCATTTAAGGCCCCCATTACCCCTGATCTAATCTCTCATTCTTACTGTTCAAAGACCCCTTCTATCGAGCTGTCTTTATTGTGAGAGTGATGCATCTGCTTCCCCCATCACCTCACTCTGTTAGACCCTCCTGCCTCTCTGTCCAAGTTCACGACCTTGTCTCTACCTGTCGAACTCTAGTAATTGCCAGCTGTAAATGCTTAACAGCAATTTGCTTAAAAAATTAATTTCTTTGCACTTAGCATTGCTCTAGGAATCTTCTTTTAAAATGCAAACATAATACACGTATCAAGATAAGAAGCACGCACTCCATACTGTTTACAAGGACTGGGATGGGAGAAGGTTTTATCTTTTGCATATTGCCCCCCTCCTTTTTGTTTTTTGCAAATGGAGTAAAGAGTAATAATTCCTTTCATAATAACGATACTTTTAAAAAATTCTTGGAAAGCTAATGCATTAAAGTGCTAACACTAGCATCTGAGGATGAATGAGCTTGCTGATGTGCTTCCTAGTTTAGAATGGGAGAAGGCACGTCGGACACTTTCAGAGAAGGGTCTGGGGAAATGTGAGGGGGTTGTGGGGCTGTAGGAGATATACTTCCTATGTTGTACAATTAAGAGAGTGGATAATAGGGAAATTGATGGAGGGGATAACGGGTGGAGTTTTTACAAAACTTGTAAGCGGGAAATGGGTGGACAGTGACTTTAAAAAGATGGACTATGACAATGACGATGAACATTTATAGTGAGCCTGTTGTTTTTATAGTGTCTTTCATGCACTCAAATTATCTAAGTAAAGCTTCACAGTGATCCTCTTAGGTTATAATTTCTCATCTTACAGATGTGGAAACGGAAGAGAAGGAAATGTAAGGTCATCCCCCTGGTAGAGTGGGGGGGGCCTAGTCCAGACCTCTTGGCTCTGGAAACTTTAAATCAAACACGAAAAGGAAAAGCAAAGTCAACGGCGGTCTGGAAGACAAGCCTGAAGACACAGGAAAGAGAAACGTCCCGATTCCTTGTTCAGTCTGGATCTGTGACTCGGGGAGAAGGAAGCAGTCTGTGGCCAGGCGCAGGCGGGACGAGGACAAAGGCTGGTGTGGATCCGGGAGCACCCGCCTCCAGCCCCTTCACCACTGTCTTTCCCGCCGGCTCCGCGGAGCTCAGGAAACGCGGCGTGTCTTGGCCCCGCGCGGCCGCCGTAGAGTCCCGGTTGCCTTGGCTCCCGAATTCCGATGGGGACGCGCTGAGGAGCGGCGGTGAGGGGTGAAAGGCGTCCTTCGGCGTCCGGTCGGGCGTGGGGGGCCAGCGAACTGGAGCGGCGCCATGGGCTGGAGTAAGCCCCCGCCACCTTCCGCCCTCTGTCGTTGTCCTTGCGGGCGTCGTCCCGGGTCCCCCGGGATCCTCGCCGCCCGCACCAGCCCCGCGCTGCCGGTTCCCTGGCGCTTGGGCGGACCCCAACCCCAGCCGGCCCTCCGCCCGGCAGCCCGCTGCTCCACGTGCCCCGCAGACCGGCCGGGCAGCCTGGCCTTTGCCAGCTCGGGCTCCAGTCTGTACAGTGGGCGGGGCCGTGGGAAGGGGAGGAGGGGGCCGAAAGGCACTGGACTCTGAGAAAGGAGGTCGGGGGAGGTGCAGGGGGTTTGGCGTCAGGCACACCCGGTTCCGGCCAAGCGGCTCCTTACTCGCTGTGTACGTGGGCCAGTCGCTGTGTCCACGCCGCAATCTTAGGACGCGTTCCGGAAGGCAGTGTAGCCCAGTGGTGGAGGGTCCCGACTCGAACCAGGGTTGAAGTCCTCCCTCCTCCTGTGACTTTGAGTGAGCTACTTCACCCCCTGGGCCTCAGCTTCTTCATCTCCAAAATAAAGGCAATCATAGTACTGTTTTAGACACAGTAACAGTAAGTGTTACAAATATAAATGTTTCTTTCTTCTTTCTTTATTTTTTTGAGTAGTTTTGCTTTGTTGCCAAGGCTGAAGTGCAGTAGCTCGATCTCCGCTCACTGCAGCCTTCGCCTCCCGGGTTCAAGCAGTTCTCCTGCCTCAGCCTTCGAAGTAGCTGGGATTACAGGCTCATGCCATCACGCCTGGCTGATTTTTATATTTTTAGTAGAGATGGGTTTCGCTGTGTTGGCCAGGCTGGTCTCGAACTCCTGACCTCAGGTGATCCGCCCGCCTCGGCCTCCCAAAGTGTTGGGATTACAGGCATGAGCCACCACGCCCAGCCACAAATGTGTTTCTTTAAAAATATACTAACAGACTGCAAGGTGATGCGAGTTAAGTTATTTATATTAGATGAACCGTTTTGATATCGACAATGTTCTTGAGCTCCCCTTATGGCAGTTTTGTACAGCTCCACCTGATTGATCACTTATCATTGTAAAAGTGTCATAATTCACCTTTTTTAAAAACTCAAGAGCCTGCTCCAGATGATGGGCTTTCTGCCCTGGAAGACCTGACAGCCTGCAGGTGGGAAGGGTGCGGGGTGGGGGGAGTGATTTGTAAATGTTAAAACTCCTTTCCTAAACCAGCTACTGATATTTCTTGCTGTGTTCTCAGGACTGTTTCCCCATTCCCTGGTCTCACCCTAGTTTGTTCCCTCCCTCCCTCTATTCCTCCCTTCCTTTTTTCCTTCCCTATTTTATGTCATGAATTTTCCTTTGCCCTCTTTCTCTGAATTGTGCCCACTTTCATTTGTTAAATCATTAACTGGTCAGACTTGCATCGGAGTGTCTACCTTGAGTCAGGCATTGAATCCAGGATACAGTGAGGAAGGAGGCAGATGTGGCCCTACCCTCCTAGGGAGGGAGAAGGCAAACACAAGGGTGGTGGTTACAGCCAGGCAAGAGAGGGGAGCCTGTGCCCTGAGAGTGTGGGCAGGGGACCTAACCTCAGGGTGGGTGGAGGCTTCTCTGAGGAAGCAGTGCTGTCTGAAAATGAAACGGGAAGGCACAGTGAATTGCTCACAGGTAAGAAAGAGCGGGGCTTCTTGGTGGCAAATTGTCACTGACTGTAACTGGTGAGACAGAAAGAAGGAATGGAGAGCAAAGAGAGATGGAAGCCCTGACAGACAGGTAGGCAGGGATCCGCTCACAGGGGTTTTGTACTTAGAACTTAGAAATTTATCCAAAGAGCCACAGGGAAACCAAAAGGTTTTATTCACGGGTATGACTTGGCCTTGTAGGAGTGCAAGTGGGAGACGGTAGGCTGAACTCAGGTCGTGGCGGCAGGACAGGAGACTCTTCCAATGAGTAGCTCTGATGTGCCAGGCTTGGTTAAAATGCTTTACATGCATTCTCCAGTCTGATCCTCCCAGCAGTCTTTAAAGGCAGGGAAGGATTACTGACATCTCCATTTTTTAGGTGAGGCACAGAGAGTAAATCACACAGTCATTGTCAGGGCTGGAACAGAACCCACGAAGATATCCTCTGGGTCCTGCATGACACCACACTGCCTCCCACAGGACTGAGGCAAAGTGGACTAATTAGAAAGATGTGGGTGGAGAAAGTGGTCCTCTCTTGCTGTGCCACAAACCCTTTTTACATGTTCTCTCTCTCCCATGCTTCCCAATAAGTGGCCCTCTGCCTCTTGCTAACATCTCCTGACTGATCCTGTGTGCCCCTTTTTCCACTGCCTTTCCTGTATTTTCCAGAAAAAGATGCAGGGATATCATTAGTACAGGTTTTAGAGAGACCATGCTGGAGAGCTCATCTACTGTACCTGTTCATTTTAGAGATGAGAGGGGGAACATTGATCCAGCCAATGTGAAATTCCGTCCGTCAGGATAGATGTCGGACCTAGGACACAAGCTTCCCAGCTTTCGCTGCTCTTTCCACAATTCTCAGCTTCCTGCAGCTGAAGGAGAAATTTGAGCCTCTGAGAGAGCATGATAATAATGGCTCATGTTTGCTGAGCTGCTTATTGCCTTCTAGTCAGTGTTCTGAAAGTTTCTGTGTGTGTGTGCTCATTGAATTCTCACAATCATTTGAGGTAGACACTAGTATCATCTCCATTTTGCAGATGAGGAATCTGGAGCACAGAGAGGTTAAGCAGAGTGCCCAGTGTCACACAGTAAGTGTTATATCTGGGATGGTAAGCAGAGCCCGTACTCTTGTATGTGTTTGCTATATTGCCTCTTAGGAGTAAGAGAAAGTTTGGTGGGAAAAAGAGAGGTCATGGTGCAAATTCTCATATAAAGTCAAAGAGACCACTGCTTTTAGTGTTCTATCTGCTCAGGAGGACCAATATTAAGCCTGGGGACAGTGGCTAGGGGAAAATGAATTAGCTCCTCTCTGTGCATTTAATCTGGTAGATATTGTGATTTAGAGAAGATCTAGCATCTTTATTTTTCAATTTTATATTACTGAATGCGTTTTGTATTACTGTGACAGTTGTCATCTATGTTTCTTCTTTAGTGAAATGTCTTCAGATATTTTGCCCATTTTATATATTGATTTGTTATCACTGAGCTTTAAGAGTCCCTTATATTTTCTGGACATAAGTCATCAGATACGTAATTTGTAAATATTTTCTCCCCTTCTATGGCTTGTATTTTTTCTCTTATTTATGAAAGATAAGTTTTAAATTTTGAGGTCTCATTTATTATTTTATAGATCTTGCTTTTGGTGTCATATCCAAGAAATCTTTGCTAAGTTTGCATAGATTTTTTTTCTCTTTTTTTCTAGAAATTTTATAATTTTTGCTTTTACATTATTCTATCATTCATTCGACTCAGTTTTTGTATATGATGTGAGATGTACATTAAAGTGTTTTTTGTTTGTTTATTTGTTTTTGGTGGAAATCCAGTAGTACCAGCAATACTTGTTGAGGACTATGCTCTCTCCATTGAATTGAACCTTTGGATAAACCAGTGGCATGTATATATGTGTGTTCTGGACTCTCTTTTCTGATTCATTGATTTATTTGTCTTCCTTTGTGTCAATTCCACACTCTCATAATTACTGAAGCTTTGTAATAAGTAGTCTTGAAATCAAGTAGTGTTTTTCCTCTAAATTTTTTTTTCACTTTCAAAGATGTTTTAGGCATTCAGATCCTTTGCATTTCTATATGAATTTCAGTAGTATCTTGTCAATTTGTACAAAATAAGTCTGCTGGGATTTCGTTTTAAATCTGCAGCTCAATTTGTGGAGAATGAGCATCTTAACAATATTGAATCTTCTGACCCAAGAACAAGGGATATATCTCTATTTATTTAGATCTTAGAAAATATGTCTACAGAATTTTTGAAGTTTTCAGTGAACGGACTTTGCACATATATTTCTGATTTATTTCTAAGTACTTCATATTTTTGATGCCATTGTGAATGGTTAATATATAGGAGTATACTTGATTTTTTCAGATCTTGTATTCTACAATCTTGTCAAACGTTCTTATTCAAGTAGCTTTTTATGTGAATTCCATTTGACGTTCTCTGTAGGCAGTCAAGTCATCTGCAAATGGAAATAATTCTACTTCTCTACCACCTGGATGTCTTTTTTTTTTTTTCCCTTGCCTGTTGCTAGAACCTTCAGTATAATGTTGAAGTGGTGATAATAGATTTCCTTGCCTTTTTTCTGATTCTTAGGGGAAATGTCTTTCTCCACTCAATATAATGTTGATTATAGGTCTTTTGTGGATGCTCCTTCACAAGTGGAGTTCCTTTTTATTTCTAGTTTTCCAAGTTGTTGTCTTTAAAAATCAGGAATGGATGTTGGATTTTGTCCATTGCCATTTTGCATCTACTGACATTATCAGCTTTTTAGTTTATTGATATTGTATGTTGCATGGATTTCTGAGCATTACATCAACCTTGTATACATTGGATAACCCCCCCCTTAGTTATAAAGTATAATCTTTTTATTATATTGTTGGATTTGATTTGCTAAATATTTTGCTTAGGATTTTTAAATATGTGTCCATGAGGTACATGGGTCTGTAGTTTTCTTTTCTTGTAATGTATTTGATTGGTTGTAATTCTGGCCTTACAGAATATAATGGGAAGTATTATTTCCTCTTCAATTTTCTACAAGAGTTTGTGTATATGGGTATTATTTTCCCTTAGATTCTTGGTAGAATTAATCAATGGGAGACATCTGTGCCGTAGTTTTATTTGTGGAAAGAAAGGTTTTTAACTACAAATCAAGTCGATACAGGGCTGTTCACCTTATCTATATATTCTTGAGTGAGCTTTGGTAGTTTGTGTCTTTTAAGGGATTCACCCACTAAATTGAAGTTCTTGAATTTATTGGCATGAAGTTACTTATATGATTTCTTTTTTATCATTTTAGTATCTGTAGAATACATATGATGTCACCTCTCTCACTCCTAATCTAATATTGGCAATTTGTATCTTCTCTTTTTTTTTTTTTTTTTGCTGGTATGTCAGACTATAAGTTTACCAATTTTATTTTCCTAAAGAGCCAGCTTTAATTTTTGTTGATTTTTCTCTATTTTTTTCTGCTTTTCATTTCATTGATTTCTGTTATAATCTTCATTATTTGCTTTCTTCTGCTTGTTTTGGGTTTAATTTGTTCTTTTTCTAGTTCAATTTGTTCTTTTTCTAGTTTGATTTGCTTTTTTTCTAGTGGAAGCCAATATGTGAGACTTTTCTTTTTTCCTGCTATGTGTATTTAACGCTATAAATTTACCTCTAAGTAATGTTTTAGCTGTATCCTGCAAATTTTTACATGCTTTTTCTTGTGTATATAATTTTTAATTCTGTTCGAAATGCTTTCTAATTTTCCTTTTTATGTCCTTATGTCCAAGTTAAAAAAAAGTTACTTTTGCATGTTTTGTATAGATTTTTTAGTTATTCTAGGCTAGAGGGTAAACCCTGTTTTACAACTCCATTATGTCCAGAACCTGACATCGCCGCTAATCTTATGATGAAGTACTAGTCCTAGCCCTCAGCTTTCTGTGTCCTCTGGTTTCAGGAAATGAAAACCTCTTCATAGTGCTCCCAATGCAGTCCTCTGGTTTCACACTTTCTCTCTCAGCCTTTATCAGTTGTGTTAGGCAGCAGCCTTTATACAATACAATTGTCCTTTAAGTTTGTTTAGCAGCAGCCTTTATACAATATATTTGTCCTTTAAGTTACAGTTTCTCTCGCATTTCTCTAACACCTGACATGTTACACTTACTAGTAAATTCCCTTCCACTGTTTCCTATCTCTGTTCAACACCAGGGAAAGTCTTTACAATTGCATATCTGCCTTGGGCCAGGCACTATCTATGTTCTGCCTACCAGGAATAATGGTGTCCTTGGACTCTGGCAGTATGTAATCTGACTCCAAAAGCCTATCTCAGCTGGCATCTGCTTTCATGAACCACTTCTGGCATCAACTGTTCCAGCTTGGGCTCCTCAGGAAGCTGAAATCTAGGTGGGAATTAGCATGCAGGAGGTTTATTAGGAAACACTATTGGGGTGGATAGGAAAAAAATCAAGATTGGGCAGAGGGGGAAGTTGGGCTGTGATGTGTCTAAAAAGGCCATCGGAAACTGACTAGGAGATCTAAACTTGGAATGGACCTTCTGACTTGCCCAAGTTGGGGTGAAGAACTGGACCTTTACAGCCCCTACATCAACCAGTCATTGAATGTGGTCCTTCTCAGGAAAGGGAAAGGGCATGACCTTGGTTGAACAATCTCTTCAGCTGAGGCAGCTCATGAAGAAGGTGGGCAACCAAGGGCTGTCTGTGAACCGAGCTCCCAGCAGCTGGAGGAATTAATCCTTCAGTTTTGAAGAGGGACCTGAGAAGTACATCATGTCATTCACAATGGCCTGAGATGCCCTTTCCTGGTTTGTCTAAGAAACATCTACTCACATTTCAAGATTCAACTTGGGCCTCTCCTCCATGAAGCCTCTTCTGACCTCCCTTTTCTCAGTGGCACAGATCCTGTGCGCTCGTTGTACTTTCTATGTGCTTCTCTTAGTGCCCCAGAGCACTTGGTGCTTTTCAGTAGCGCACTCTACCAAATAATCCCCAAAGACATTACGGGAGTAGGGTATAGTATGGCTACTGACACTCACGATAAACCTGGGTCAGCAAGAAAAGACAGGCAAGTGTACGATCCTGCTTTTAAAAGTTTCCATTGAAAATGGTTAAAAAATGTTTTGGATGCTGCAAGAGGTGACCATCACCTATTTGTAACCCTTTCATTTCTATTAAATCTCAATTTCATATACATATCTGATAGGTCTTTCAAGATGTCTGAAAATGCTACAGAATCTGCAATAAATACTTATTGGTTGACTTTATTCTAATATCTAGCAGGAAAGAAAGAGAGTTGTTTACAAAACATGATGTAAAACCTGCAGGAATGAACACAAAATTATTGGCTTTGGGAGCTGTTAGAACTTCGTGCGATGTAAGGAAAAACTTTAGAAGTAAACACAGCAGGACAGCCTCCAGAATCAGACACTTCCTCCCTGTGCCCTCTGTCTCTGCTCCCTGCAATGTGATTTCACTGATACACCCTCAATTTTTGGAGAACCCATTCATATTAAGGAATTGGAAAGAAGCTTAGGTGGGCTGAGCTAGTTTGATTCAACCTTTGGATTCCTCCACAGCCTCTTTTAGTGAGGGGAGTGTGTATCTGTGGTTGAAGCTGTCATTATCCTTCATCAAGTACTTATTTCTCCAGTTATACAGATATTGGCTAGCACTCACCCATCTGCATCTTGTATTTTGCTATTTGAAATTTCCTAAAATAAGGAAGTGAAAGCAATATGTTTTATATTGTACCTTGGCATGTTTTTCTTCTATACCATATAATAGGTACTATAATACCATTTCTCTTGAAATTGTCTTATGATAACATATTAATTACTCCAAAGCATTTTATTATTTATTTATTTACTTATTTATAGGAAAAAGGGAACTGATGCTTACTGTCCAATGACTGTATACCAGGCACTGTGTTAAGGGCTTTGCTTAATTATTTAATCATCAGAAAAATTTTAAGAAATCATTGCTGGCATTATCTCCAGTTTACAGATGAGAAAACTGAAAATAGATGAATAGTTTTGTCCAAATCTATATATCATAAAAAGGTAGAGAATGGTGGAGCAAGGGTTTGACATAATCTTTTCATGACAACACTACATGCCGCCCCCCCCCCCATTGCTTAGGTTATGTTCCAGTTCTAAATAATAGAACAAATTCATTCTAGATCCTTAGCTCCCCAGGGCTCTTTGCAGTGGACTCAAAGCTGCCTAGCTTTTTTATATTTCCAAGTTTTTTCAACACTTTGCTCTAACCATAATGGATGTCACATAATTTACAGAATCCTCTGTGGCCTCTCTTCTTCTGAGCTTGCCTCTTGGAATTATCTTTTATCTGCCCTATTCTCTTGAATAATCTTAGTCATCCTCGGAGTCTCAGCTGAAGACAGGAAGTTTTCCATATACTCCCAAGTCTAATTAGAAGCTCTGGATATCCTAGACCATCCACATGTCACCCAGTGGTATGTACATTGTGCTTCTTTTCTGCCTCTACTACCAGGCAGCCTCCATGAAAGCAAGGACTGTCTGCTGTTGTGTCTACAACATCATTACTGAAGGTGTATTCACTTTATTCTTGCTGCAAAGTGAATGAAGATACACTTGCTTCATGGCCTTTGTGCTATGCTCTTTCTTCTGCTCCATTCCCTTCTTTTTTTCTGGTTAATTCTCACTTGTGCTCTGTATCTCTATCAACATCCCCTCCTTCTGAAGCCACACCTGGGTTGGGTCCTTCTCCTACATGTTTCATGGTATCCAGCTCTTCTCTCAAGCTCATCATTCATCACTCACTGTAGTCACTGCCTCTCATTAATTCTGGACTGAAAACTCCTTAAGGGCAGAGTTTGTATCTTTTTTTTTTATTTATAATTTTGTTTTTACTTGTCACATAATTGTACATATTTCTGGCATACATGGTGATGTTTCAATATATACACTGTAGAGTAATGAGACCAGGGTAATTATCATATCCATTATCTAAAACATTTATCATTTCTTTGTGTTGGAAACATTCAGTATCTTCCTTCTAGCTATTTGAAACTATATATTATTTTTCTTTTTAATTTTATATTCAGAGGGTACATGTGCAGATTTCTTACATGGGTATACTGGATGATGCTGGGGTCTGATCTTCAAGTAAACCCCTCATCCAAATAGTGAACACAGTACCCAGTAGGTTGTTTTTCAAACTTTGCCTCTCCTCCCTCTACCATTTTGGAGTCCCCAGTGTCTATAGTTTTCATTTTATGTCCTTGTGTACCCACTATTTAGCTCCAGCTTATAAGTGAAAACATACAGTATTTGATTTTCTGTTTGTGCATGAATTCACTTAAGATAATGGCCTCCAGCTACATCCAATATTGATGCAAAGGACATGATTTTATTCTTTTTATGGCTGCATAGTATTCCATGGTGTACATATGCCAGATTTTCTCTATCCAGTCTGCTGTTGATGGTAACTTGGGTTGAACACGTGACTTTGATATTATGAATAGTGCTGCAATAGCACAGGAATATAGACATCTTTTTGATTGATTGAGTGGTTTATTTTCATTTGGGAAAATACCCAGTAGTGAGATTGCTGGGTTGAATGTTCATTCTATTTTTAATTCTTTGAGAAATCTCTATTCTGTTTTCCATAGTGGTTGAACTAATTTACATTCCCATCAACAGTGTATAAGTGTTCCCTTTTCTCTGCATCCTTGCCAACATCTATTATTTTATGACTTTTATAATAATAGCCATTCTGGCTGGTGGGAAATAGTATCACATTGTAGTTTTAATTTGCATTTCTCTGATGACTAGTGATGTGGAATTTTTTTTTTTAATGTTTTTTGGCCACTTGTGTGTCCTCCCAAAGCATTTTTAAATCTCTAGAATGATCTCACATCAGTGCAGGGCTATATTATTTGGAGTAGAAATATCTAAGGGCAAATAATGCTCCTTGAACTTAACGAATGTTTGCTCTAAATCAGATATAAAACCAAAACTGCTTTCCTGTTCAAATGCATGGAAACACTATAATCTCCATGGACCATATAGACATCTTTACACATTTCTTCTTGGGGACTCTGGTTTTTGTTCTGATGTTTGCCATTACAGGTGAAGCAGCATTGTGTAACAACAATTTCCTGAGTGCTTTAGACGGTAAGCCACATAGCAGTTTGAAAGTTACCGAAGAGTTTAGAAAAGGTCTGCTGGGAAATTCCAGATCTTTACAGTTTTATCCTCCTCTGCAATTCTCCATTTTCTTTTAATGTATCCTAATTGTATGTAATCATTGCTGTCCAGGCAACTTTCTCTGTTCTGTCCCTTCTTTCCTTCGTGTGTGTGTGTGTGTGTGTGTGTGTGTATAGATTAGTTGCCCATGCTAAGGGAAGTTCCCTGAACTCCGCCTCTTTAAACTAATAGGGATTTTTCTCATCTTAATTCTCATGGTTAGAAGGTATGAATCAACATAATTCTTTCTTAATATCTGTGTGCCTTTGAAAAAGAAGATTTGACAATTGCATGAAGTGATAAATTTTACACAAATAACAGCACGATGAAGATAGTTTCTTGGCTGGTCACACTGGCGTACACCTGTAATCCCAGTACTTGGGGAAGCCAAGGTGGGTGGATCGCTTGAGTCCAGGAGTCTGAGACCAACCTGTACAGCATGGTGAAACCCTATCTTTACCAAAAAAAAAAAAAAAAAAAAAGCGAAAATTACCTGGGTGTGGTGACACATGCCTATAGTTCCAGCTACTCAGGAGGCTGAGGTGGGAGGATCCCTGGAGCCTGGGCTGCAGTGAACCGTAATGATGCCACTGCACTCCAGCCTGGGTGACAGAGTGATACCCTTTCTCAAAGGAAAAAAAAAGCATTTCTTAAATGTTCAGAGGTGTAGCAAAAGAATACTACAAGGATATTTTGTACCAGTAGAAACTTGGTCAACCCTGTAAATCTTTAAGAGTGGACAGTTTGGAAAAGCTTCTCAGAAGGTAGACTGGAGGTGCCTGTGATGCCTTGAGCAGCCTTGAGGATTAGAAAGTCCCACATGGCAATGTAAGGCCAGAGACCAGGTGATGCTAACATGCTCTCAGAAGTCCCCTGAACACATTTGACTTTAAGCATAGATGACAGCTCCTTTGGAGTTCAAGTTAAGTTACATCTTCAATATGGATACAAAACTAAGCCTTCAACCAGAATCTGGGGCAAGAGTTTAAGTAGTTTAAGTTAAGGCCCATGTATCAAGTTATAAATCAAACTGCTAAATCAAATACGTCTTCCTCCCTTGACAAGTATACTTTCACAACAACCCGGAAAGCTGCATTTCATATACTGGAGTTCTGTGACAGAGCATGGTGGCTTGGGGAAAGCTTGTCCTCTGGCTCCGTCTTCCCTTTTCTTCCCATCTGTGGCTCTATCCTGGCCCCTCATGCCCATATATGAGCATGGACCCTCCAGCCTACGTATCCGTGCTGTCCACATCCCTGACAAACAGCTGATCCTTGGACACCCCTAGGCACTGGCTTTTGTACCTGATGACATGATCTGTCTTCAAGAATGAACCTGAAGAAGCTGCCATTGCAGGGTTCGGAGTAGGACTTGGAGCCCCTTGGACAGAGAATTCCATTGTTCCCACCATGGGCCATGGTCTAGACAGGAAGACATGGGCCCTTGATGGGCATGTCCTCCTGGCCCCAAGGACTCCAGTTCTAATAGTAGCAAGGCCTCCAACAATCCACCCCCTTGCTATGGATTTGTATAGTTTAAGTTATAGATACACCATTAGTCATTGAGGGTGTTATTACTAGTGGTGAATAATTTCCACATTTTATTAAATGTGCAGATAACAAGGGTTGTGCCACCTAAACCTTTTGACACACGTTGCATCCCTGCTAAGGGAATTCTGATAGATAAATTATAGATACAGATCATACATTTTGCTTTACATAGGAGCATTGCTCTATCCTCTGGCTTTACCCATTTATTCATTATCAGTTGATTTAAACTGTTAGAACCAACTTTGATAAGGAGGATGGAGAGTAGTTTTAATGCTCTTCTCTTACAGGTTTGGTTTTTCTTTTTTCCTTGAATAGAGCTCCCTAAAACCAGCAGTGGAATTCCAGGGGCAGCTGAATGGGGCTGGCAGCAGGGGTTCCAGTGAGTCAGGCTGGTGATGGTGTCCTGTTACCCTCCTTCCTGGGTGCTTTGGTCTGTCCCTCACCAGGATCTGGTTTGTGACAATCTCTGCCTGTTAGTTGAGCCAAAGCTTAGAGTAGCAAGGACTTTCCCCATGTATAGTATTTTAATCTTTCAACCTCTATATTACTCTGGTCCTTCTTCTAAAGAACTGTCATTGCAAGCACTTGTATCTCCTCCCATTGGAAGTAGCAGAGAGTTTAGCTAACTGCATATGAAGGATCAAATTCGTACATGTTTTTACATTTAGTAAAAAGGCAAACTCCACTTTTAAGGATGTGACATAGAGGTGTGGTAGCAGAAGTTGCAGTAAAGAACTCTGTCTCAGCTAGAGGAGTCTGTACCTTCAGGAAACCTGGAATCTCAAGAGGCTGTTATTTGCTCATGCTTGTGGCAGGGGAGCATAGTGGTTAAGAGCAATGGTCTGGCACTGCACTGTGAATTTAAAACCTAGCCCTAGCACTTATCACCAAGACCCAGGTAAGCTATTTAAACTCTCTGTGCTTGACTTCCTCATCTGGCAGTTGGAAATAATAACTCCAGATAGTCATACATTAATAGATGCAAAGCATTTAGAATAGTACCTGGCACCTTGTAAGTGACAATTATTATCTCCTGGTGTAGACAGACAATATTTCCACATCCTATTTAAGATATGAGAGTTCAACAAATAACATTTTTAGTGGCAATGGGAAATGCGTGGTTCCTCCTGGTCATTAGCTCTTTGGTTTCAGTACATCTCTATGAAGATGATTCATGGTCTTGTGGTTGGCCCCGACTGTGGACCATAGACAGCACTATGTCCAGTCTCTTGCACCTGGACATAGGTGACCTTCTGTGGCAGGCAAGCCCAGTGTTACACATCACTCTTGTCAGAGGGATGGCAGCTCCCTTTATGCCTTCTCCTGTGAACAGCTTTAAAAAACATTCTCCTAGGAAGCAAAACAAGTGGTGGCCGCTTGGTAAGACTGCAGTACAAGATCTAAGGTGTTCATTTTCTTTGTTTTAAGCATAGTTAAATTAATAAATATTGGTTAAATGAATGACCCAGGACCCTTCTTCTTTGAATGGTGGAAGATGCTTTCTTATTTCTGCTCTCTGCCAGCCCCACTGTGCCTCGCAGTAGCAAGTTGCTGTGTCTCAGATTAGTTAGTGGATCTCATCCATTTTGACATGGTACCACTGTAAGATTCCATATCAACATTCTTATAGCCGTTAATTCTCAACTCCATCTTCATCCATACAGCAAAACATATGTAGACTCTACATGTTCAAAGACAAATGTGATATCATCATGTCTTCGTCTTCCCTCTGACTCACATCATGGCATCACAAAAACTCAAGGAGAAGGTAGCATTTTCTCTTTCACTTTGAAAATTGCTTGGGCCTGGAGAATTGACATTTAACTGAAAAAAAAAAAAAGCCCAACTGTATTCATAGCACAATAATCTTATATTGAACAATGGGGACATAAGTGTAATATGTAACATATTTTCTTCCAGTCACAGAAGATCTTATTAGACGGAATGCTGAACACAATGACTGTGTCATTTTTTCCCTGGAGGAACTCTCCTTGCATCAGCAAGAAATAGAAAGACTAGAACACATTGATAAATGGTGCCGGGATTTAAAAATTCTCTATCTTCAAAATAATCTTATTGGGAAAATTGGTAAGTTTCAGTGCTTAGCTCTCATGGTTTCTTTAACATTGTGAATGAGAGAACTTTGGAAAGTGTAGTGTTATTTTTAGAAGAAGACAATCATTGGAAAAGAATTGCATGAGAAAACAGACACAGCCATCTTTCAGTAGTTGTATGGGGGCATTCCCTGAACATTTCTGTGTGTAGTGAAAACAATTTCCAGCAAGGAGCTGGGAGAGCAGATAAAGATGAGGAACACATTACTTGACCTGATCATCTAAAAAGACAGAGAACACATCAAACCTGATATTTTTTAAGTTTGAAAGGGAGGAGGTATTTGTCATGGTTTTACATCACACTGCAAAACTAATTTATACAAAAATTGAGGGAGTCCTTGTCAGGTTACTGCAGATTTATTGTATATTTATTGTGACCGTATATGTGCAAGGCATTGTGCTCTGTGTTGGGTATTGAGGGGGTTCCAATTTGGAATGAAAATTAGAGGTAAATGCAGGAATCAGGTCAATGAAGATAAAAACATCAGCATTAAACTGATTAAAAAAAGCGACTTAGACTTGCAGCCAAGTTGGCTTGCTAATATTGCCCTTGGAATACCCACCCGCCCAGTTACATGCAGAATTGGACAACCACAAGTTTCTCCTACCCAGGTGGGTCTTTGCTTTATGTCAGGAGGTAGGTTGAGATCATGTGCTCTCTGCTGGCAGGAAGATTCCAGAAATCAGGAAAGAGGGTGGGACTGGGTGTGCTGAGTTTCTTCTCCTGATGAACCTATCAGATACGTTGGTCTTCCTTCCCCCACCACACCCGACTTCTCCCACAGAATGGTGAATTAAAGGGCAGAGGGAAGGGAGGCCTGTGCAGTTGCTCTAATGGAGGTCCTGCCACATGGAAACTGAAGGAGAATCCCCAGCACCCAGAAAGAGAAAGCACAGGCTCTGGCGTCAGGTGGACCTGTGTCAGAACGCTGCCTCTGCCACCTACCTATTTGCAGTGTGAAATTTCACAAGTCAGTTACTTTGCCCAAGTCTTAGTTTGCCGTCTGTAAAATGGCTAATAATGCCGATGTCTAAATTGGCATACAGATTACATGAAATGATATGCTTGGTACTTGCTAAATCATTAGTATTCAGTAGAGGATAGCTGCTGTGCTGCTACTATTATCAATTTGATCATTTACCCCAGTGTGCCCCAGGCTAGCCAGTTGAAGGGAGGAGCAGAAGGGAGGAGCCAATGGAGTTGGAGGAAAAAAGATGGAGTCAGGATCGATGAGGCAGAGAAAGTGCCAACCCCTCTGTGCCCTGGCACGAGAACTCAGAGGTCAGCTTATTTTACTTCCCATGGTAATGTGCTGGGGTTCACATCAGGGGGCATTTGGCAATGTCTGGAGATATTTTTGGTTGTTGCATGTGTATGGGAGGATGGGGAGGGGATGCTATTGGCATCTAGGGTGTAGAGGCCAGGAATACTGCAAACAGTCCTGCAGTGCACAAGATGCCACCCCCGCCCCCAAGAAAGAATGATCCAACCCAAAATGTTAGTATTGCTGAGGTTGAGAAATGCTGGTGATGTGGTTGCGTGTAGTTTCGTAGATAATTGAAAATTGGCTTCAGGCTTGCAGAAAGCCTAGCTTTGCATCATTTTTTGAAGATTTACTAAAATTCTCTGTATTTTTTCAGTTAATTATTTTTGGCATCTTTAACTTGACCAGAAATTAGAAACTCTGGCACATTGTTCAATTAAAAAGGCTGTTACAGAAAACCACCAGCTTTTATGCATGGGGGCATGAAAGAACGGTTCTAATTGTACAGATCTAAAAGAGTTCCCAAAATTTTAATCTTCACAGCTGGGTCCATCACAATTACTAATTAGGAGCATGGTATTTCAGTCCTTTTCAGAGCTGTCAGAAAGCTTAAATTTTTGCTTCCAAAGTATTCTTAAATTAAACACCCTTTTAAATCCCAATAATGGAATTTTTCAGTGCTGCTCCACCCATAGGCATTTAGGCACTTATTTAGCAAGTAAAACTACTCCTCTAGGATTCAGACTTGCTCTTGTGCTATTGGGGTGGAAATTTGCGAAGCAGTTGCCTTTCTTAAAGCTCTGTTGCCCATGGGAAGACATAGGTGGTCTGCTGAGGAAGGCGCTGCTTAGAGGTGACCCAAGAGGGAACCCAGGGGCCAGGTGGGGTCTTGTCCAGTGCCCTGCCCCAGACCTAATGAATCAGAACCTGTGGGCTCCTGGAACCAACCCTTTCAACAGCTTCACAATGGGCTGCATGCCTAGGCCAAGTTGAGAGCCACAGAGCTTCGTAAACCTGAGAAGGGAGAGGGTCTACTCCAAGTTCGTGGGTCTGCTTAGTTGATGAGAACTGTTTGTAGAATGGTTTTGCTAGAACTCAGACTCCCTTTCCACTACACAAGAGGCTCTTCTATTTTGTCTTACTGAGAGCTTCACCCCCTTCCCTCTTTCCAAGTTGGGCTCTGTTGTTTTTGAGGAGTTAATTTAGGAAACCCTCCCTGAGCAAGCCTTACTTTTCTATCATATGACTCCTTTAGCATTTAGAGGGTGATGCATATAACAAAGGGAAGTCCTATTTCGAACACGTATTTTATTGTGGGCTGGCCATTTTAATAATAATAAAGTATTTTTGTTCAGGATATAGACTAGACTCTCATAGTTCTTGGCACACAGAAACCTCCAAATCTGTTGACAATTGAATGCTCAGATGTTTCTAGAGATCCTTTGAGAACATTAGGATTACTTATAATAATTTAAATTCTGAGACAAACTTCTGTAATTTTTCCCCCCAAAATTCTCCTTTTAAATAATGCATAAATTGAAACTCAGAGATGTGAACTGTTCACGACTATGGAAACAAATATATGATGTTTTGTAAATTTTTGATTAACTTTTAGTGGTGATAAGGGTGATGATTATAAATCACCATGTTTTTCAGCTTCATCATATCCCTGAGAAATGGGCAGAGGAGGCACTAATTGAGTGAGGCTGCCCCTAGTGCACAGTCCTTAGCAGAGTTTTCTACATTCCTCTCATCTTAGAAAGAACTGTCCTTTTAAGGTGTACTATAATGATTTAGTTCCAGGTTCTGGAGTGCAATTTCCTGGCTCTACCACTTAACCTTGGACAAGTAAATTAATTTTCTGTACCTTGGCGTTCTGATTTGTAAAAAGGAGACGATCATTTTGACCTCATAGGGTTATTATGAGGATTAAATAAGATAATATATGCAAAATGCTTAGAACATTGTGTGATATAGAATAAGCACTCAGCAATGTTTGATATTATTCACTATTTTTCAAAGGCCCCATTCTGCAGCAATTCTGTGACTTGTTTGTGCTTGTGGTTTTGCCTGTATGGGCTTTCATATTTATTAAATAAGATAATCCTGTATCAGGTCGATTGTGGCTTCAAGTCAAAGAAACCCAACTGAATGTGGTAGAACAGTAAGGAAATCAATTATCATACCCGTCTCTAAGTCTAGAGGTAGGACAGACTCCAGAATCAATCAGGGTTGGCTGATTCCTTCTCTCTGCTCTACCAGCTATCCAGATTTGTCCTGCTGTTGTTTCCCTTATGATTGAGTATAAGAATCAATAGAGATAGTAATTCCTTATTAATATCCCACAGGAAAAAGAGGTAAGAACCCCCCAAGCATGGAATATAGATCCTTCCCTTTTATCTGGGTAGGAGCACTTGGTTTGCATGTCCTCTCCTGTACTACACAGTTGCCAAGAGACTGCCATGGGCTGTTTGGCTTAAACCTACCTTCCTGAGCCATCACTAGCCAGAGAGATTGGATTGTCATGCACTGGCCCAGTTTGGTTAAACCTACCCCCCCTAGAGTTAGGGCTAGGTAGAGACATGAGCAATGTCTCTAGGGTTTCATTAGGAAGGATGGAGGGAGAAATAGGTCCTCCTTAGACAGCCACCATGTCTGATGTACAGGTATAGATTTGAAAAAGCAACATGGTTTTGGTAACCATAATATTCTTTAGATTTTCTTTATTATTTTAACAATAGATTACATACAAGTGTCTTTATTTTGAAGATTATCTTGTAATTACATTATCTTATATTTCAGAAAATGTTAGCAAACTCAAGAAACTTGAATATTTGAATTTGGCTTTAAACAACATTGAAAAAATAGAAAACTTGGAAGGTAAGAATGTTTATTCTGTTATGTTATTATGAATTAAAATTGAGATTTAAAGTTAGATTTAACAGTCTTGTATAAAAATAGGTATGCTTTTAAAATTAACATTTTACATACAACATATAATTCTTCTTCTTATAAAAATTTAAGCAATAACATGATACGTAAATTCAAAAATGGAAGTTACTTTACCCCTTCCTAACCTAGCCTCCTCAGACGTAGCCAGAATTAACACTTGGGTATATAGAAGGTGGTTTGTTTTATTTTGCTTTCTGTTAATGGTATCATACTATGAGTATTGTTTTGAAAATTAGTTTCTTCCCTAAAATTACCTTGCTTTTTTGATATCCAGGAAAGGGGGCGTGGGGCTACGTACTAGAATCATTGTAGACTGATTTATCTAACCATCTGTCTGCAAATGGACATTTGGGTGAGTTCCAGCATTTTGCTATAATAAGCATAGCTACAGTGAGCTTCCCTCTACATTTTACTTTGTGTACATGTGCACAGTTTTTTTCTAGGACAGATACTTAGAAATGGAATTCCTTCATTGAAATCAGCATATTTTGAAAGATACTGCCAAATTGTGCCCTAAAATATTTATTGTATTGATTTGTGCTTAGACTAATCCTTGTGAGTACCCATTTCTACACAACAATACTTTCTATAAACAATATTTTTTTAAGATAGGAAGATATTTTTGTTTATTTTTATAGTAGCCACCCTATCCTAATAGGTGTGACGGGGTATGTTATTGTGCTTCTGATTGCATTTACTTAATGACTAATCATGTTAAGATTTTTTATGTACTTTCTGGTCATTTAAATATCTGCTTTGAAAAAATGTTTATTCAAAACTTTGGCCCATATTTAAATTAGTTATATTATTTGTCTTTTTATTGCTAAGTTGTAAAAGTTATGTATATATTCTACATGCTAGACTTTGATCAGATTATTTGATTTGCAGATATATTCTTCCAATATGTGGGTTTTCTTTTCAACTTTTGTGATGGTGACCTCTGAGGTACAATTGTTCTTAATTTTGCCTATAGCTTTTTTTTTTTTTTTTTTTTTCCCCTATAGTTGTCTTTGGTTTTATTATCTGGATAGTAAGGGCCTTTATTGAATGAATTGAGAAGTGCTTCTTATTTGATTGTTTTTCAGAAAGCTTGTAAATGATTTGTTAATTCTTCATTAAATATTTGTTGGAATACACCAGGAAAGCCATCTAGTCCTGGACTTTTCTTTGGGAAAGTTTATTATTAATTTAATCTCTACTTGTTGTAGGTCTATTCACATGTTCTGTTTCTTCTTGACTTAGTTTTGGAAGGTTATGTCTTTCTAGAATTTATCTACTTCACTTAGGTTATCTCATTCATTACCATTACAGTTGTTTTTACTACTCCCTTATAATGTTTTTCATTTTTTCTTTAAGGTCAATAGTAAAATCTCATCTTTCATTTCTGATTTACTAAATTTGAGTGTTCTCTTTTCTTTCTGATTAATATGTAGCTAACAGTTTGTCAACTTGGTCAGTTTTTTCAAAGAACCAACTTTTGATTTTCTCTATTGTTTTACATTCTCCATTTTGTTTACTTCCACTGTAATCCTTATTATTTCTTTCTCTTTATGTTTTTTCTTTTTTCTAGTTTCTTAAGGCAGAAAATTAGGTTATTGATTTGAGGTATTCTTTTTCATGGAGGCATAAATAAAATTCTATGAATTTTCCTCTGAGCATTAGTTTTTTTGCATCTAAGTTTTGATATGTTGTGCTTTTGTTTTAATTCATCTCAAAGTATTTTCTGATTTCCTTTGTGATTTTTTTCTTTAATCCATTACTTATATAGCAGTATTGTTTAATCTCCACATCTTTGTGATTTCCCCACATTTTCTTATTTTACTGATTTCTAGTTTCATTCCATTGAGGTCAAATAAATACTTTCTTTTCTTTTAATTACTTTAAGCTTATTGAGACTTGTTTTATGGCCCAACATTTGATCTATCCTAGAGGCTGTTCATGTACATTTGAGAAGAATGTGCATTCTGCTATTCTTGGTTTTAAGTTCTAAATATACCTGTTAGGTCTAGCCTTTTGTTTGTTTCTTTTTTTCTTACTTTGCCTTAATGTTGTCCTACTCTTCCATTTTCTTGCTGATATTGTGTCTAGTTGTTTTATCTATTATTGAAAGCAGGTTATCAATGTCTCCAATTATTATTGTTGAATTGTCTATAGCTCACTTCAATAGCATCAGTTTTTGCTTTATATAGTTTGGGACTCGCTCTTAGGTGCTTATATGTTTATAATTGTGTTATCTTTTTGATGAATTGATGTTATTACAAAATGTCCTTAGCTGTCTGTAATAACAATGTTTGCCTTAAAGTCTTTTTGTTTGGTATTAATATAGTCACTCCAGATCTCTTTGTTTCTTTTTGGTTACCATTTTCATGGTATAACATTTCCTTTCCTTTGCCTTCCCAACTATTTCTATCTTTGCATCGAAAGTGCTTTTCTTTACACAGCATTTAGATGAATCATGTTTTGATGTTGAATCCATCCTGTCAATCTCTGCCTTTTAACTGGGAAGATTAACCCATTTACTCTTAATGTAATTAACAATAAGATAGAATTTGTATCTGTTATTCGCAATGTGTTTTCTGTATATCTTATGTCTACCTTGTTCTGTTTTTGGATTACTGTTTTCATTTTTGTTATTTTTCATGTGTACCATTTTAATTCCCTTGTTCTTTCTTTTACTGTACATTTTTGAGTTATTTTCTTTGTGGTTTCCCTGGGAATTACAATTAATATCTTCATTTACAACAATTTAGTTCAAATTAATACCAACTTCCTTTCAATAGTATACAGACTTTGCTCCTGTATAGTTTCCCTTCCTTTGTTTATGCTGTTACTGTCACATATCACATCTTTATATATTATATGCCCATTAACATAGATTTATAATTATTTCTTTTTGAAGTCGTCTTTTAAATAATTTAGGAGAAGAAAATAGGTACAAACAAAAATATATTTGTATTGTCTTTTATATTTACCTATATAGTTACCTTTTGTAATTGTTTTTACTTTATCAAATAAATTTGAGTTTCTCCTTAGTGTCTTTTTATTTCAGCCTGAAAGACACTCTTTACTATTTCTTACAGCATAGATCTGTTAGTGAAAAACTCTCATTTTTGTCTATCTAAAAATAATTTATTTCCCATTTTTTAAGGGGAGTTTTCCCAGATTGAGAATTATATGTTGATAATTACATTTTTACGCTTTCTTCTTTCCTTTCTCCCTTCCTTCTTCCATCTATCCATTTATCTACCTATTATCTTTTCCAATAACTTTATTTTATATTTTTTAATCTCTCCAAGAACTTATTTCGATTGGATTTTAGTAGTATTATACTGCTCTTTTGTGCCTTTTAACTTGTTCTTTTATTTAAATCCATTTTTTTCTTGTTATTGTACATTTTAAAATATTTCACCAGATTCAAATTCCAAATAATCATTTTGTTTTCATCTCATTCATCCAAAATAATCATTTGTGTTCATTTTATAGTTCAGTCCATGTACAATTAACTATTTTGGCCATACTTTTTATTCTTCTGAACTTACTTCCATGCTCTGATTGCTTCGTTCCTGTGGTGTGTATTTTTATTTTGTGGATGAGATATCTTCTAAATATCTTTGGAGATTTTTGTTAGAGCTTTTTGTTGTCAATTTTTTCCATCCCCTGAATTATCTTCTTCATCTGAGATTTTCTGTTTTATTTTGAAGGCTTCTGTCTTGTGCTATTTTTCTCTAAATATCTGGTAACATTTGGTATCTGATCATAATCACAAAAGATGTGGTGTATTAGGTGGCTTGTGTGACTTACTCTGCAGTTGTGAGGTTCTGCTTGCCTATCCAGCCTCAGCCTGTCTGGCAGAGCCACTGTGTACTCTGTGAGTGGGTGGGGCATGCTGACTGGCAGACTTCACTTTAGAGTGCAGGGCCATGGAGCAGAGGCAGGCTGCTCTCCCCACCCCACTGCCATCTGCTAAACCTGAAATTAGGAGGACTTTACTTAGGTCATGGTGGATTTTAGCCTATTTGCCTACTAGAGTAGCAATGGATATTCCAGTGACTATCAAGATTATTTATTAACAATTATATAAATATGAATCATATGTTTTTGTTTTTCATTCTCAAAAATTACCATTGCCAAAGCCCCCAAAACTGCCTGAGTCCTGGGATCAAGAAGATCCTTTTCATCATTGGCATTTTTCTGCATTAGAAATAGAGTCATTGCTCTCTCCCAGCTAACACTTTATAGCCCTGTTCTCCCGTGAACAAATGGAATAAAAAAATGTATTCTATGTCCATGTTTTGTGATAATGAGGTTTCTATCTAAAATGTCAAGGAAATAATTAAAAACTGGCATTCTTGGCTGGGTTGTCCAGGGCTTGTTAGTTTTGTGAAGTCAGTATTCTTACCCATGTAAGTTGTTTGTGTGATTTGTTTTATTTATGTACCACTAGAGGGCAGCATCGTCACTATTGTCTTTTTTAACTTGGCAAACGGCAGGCCAGCCCACCTCCTGCCTTTTACCTGGACAGGTCTTCTTTTTGTGCTTTGCCTTCCCGCTTTAACACAGGTGAACTGGGTGTAGGGTAGCTTGAAGATTGTTTGGTGAGGGCGGTGGAGGGGGATGGTGGGAATAGAGGATGCATCTTATCTGCTGGCAAATATGTACTTTTGCTTAATTTTAAGGGCTTGAGGTGACAGGAGGAAGATGAAGGTACACCTTCAGCCCGTCTGCTTAAGTACATCTCAATATAATTTAAAAAATAAGTTGTTCTGCTTTTCTACTTTTTTTCCTTGGATGGCAAAAATAAATTAGTAAATATATATTTATAATATATATTTGTATATATAATATATATATATGGCTAGTATCCTTTTTTCTTTTTCTCCTGTTGAGGATTCACCAGGGTAGAATAAAGTGCTTTTGTTTTCCATCGCTTATCCTAACCTGGAAGGAGAGGTGGAATTTCCCATAGCCTGAGCTTTCCCACCCTCCTTGGGTGGTCGATGTTGTTGATTTCCATGATTTTTAGACCCCAGAGGGTCCCTGAACTGGATCTCTGCAGAACAGGAGACAGAGACTTGGTCTCCGCTGAAAGAAGCAGTGCCTAACTCCAGAGAGATTTTCTCAAGCTTGGCCAGTTTGGCAAGAATTTTTCATCTTAGGATGACAAAGGTAGTTTAATTTTTTAATTGTAGTCCAAGTAGAAGAAACAGTAAGATTCGACACTGAAAATATAATGAACATTTGGAGGGTTCTTTATCTACAAAATTACAGCAGAATCCGAAGATGTATAACATTTTCACCTCATTGGAGTCTTTCAAATGTCAGTCTTTTCTGATATGAAAGAAAAATGTAATTAAAATGTCCTCCAAAGCCTCCTAAAGTAAACTTAAGAAATGCCACCTAACCTATCTTAAGTCAGATTACCCCAAATATACCTTCCACATTTATAAAATGTATCTATCATTTTTGCCAATGTAAAATAAACATACAGACATACAGATATAGGCTTAATTATATTTATAGATATAGTTTTGTACACATCCTTCACATAGTGGCTGAGTCTACTATATAAATTATAGTCTGCTATATAAATTATAGTCTACTGTCATTTAACAAACTGCATTATCAAATTTATTGATGTATATTGATGTGTTTTAAATGCAATCTTATTGCTTGGTGCTGGAGCTGTTTTTAATTATGTTTGCTATTATGAATAGAACTGTTCTGAACAGACTTTTATGAGTTACTTCTGTTTCCAGTTGAGATATTTAGTTGGGAACTTTTTTTTTCCCCAGATAAAATTCTAGCAATAGAGGAAAAAAGAATTTAAAGGCCTATTTTATGTATTGATAGATTGGATGCTGAAAGGTATAACTCTTATCTCATAGGTTTACCGATATATATTTTTAATATTAGCCATGTTTTTATTAATTTAATAGAAATAATGATTTTGTTTCCCCATTTCATTTATATAATTATTTTTGAAGGCGTGAAGTTAATGAAAAATCTAGACTATATAAAAGCATTTATTTGTTCTTGTACATTTTGGATATTTATCTTTTGTACAATTAATATTTTTAACATAGTAGCATAATAGTTCAAAAGGTTTCACAGTGCTACTATACTTATGTCCCTTGTCAGTGCCCCCAGTCCTCTAACTCCTACTGTATAGAGGTGGCTACTCTAAATTCCCCTTGCTTCTAAGTGTCCAAATAATGCACTCAATATTATGTTTATCTCCAACTATTGCACTTACATCATGCTTGTCTGCTATTTCTTGTTATTCCTATTTTAGATGTTATCTATTGACTTCTAACGTAGAAGATGCAGATTTGGTCTCTCACACCATTGATTGCAAGGTTCTTAATTTCCTTCTACCCACCCGCCGTGTATTTTCGTATGACATTAACAGGATATCATAATGAAATATGGGATATGGACCCATTTACAGGGACTGATCTTTTGAATTAATTCTTTTTGGAGGGGATATTACACTCGCTGCTCAACTCCCCCACATCTAATCTCTGGCTTTCTTATCCCACCTGCCTCCTCCTGCCTTCTTCCAAGCTGGTCTCTCCCTCTCCACCTGCGTCATCAATTCCAGGCAAGGCAGTCCTGGGCCATACCTCTGCCGGGTGGTGACAACTGCTTTTACTTATAGACTCAAGTATGTGTTCCACAGAATTGTGGCTTGAGAATTTTAAGAGAAGATGATGATGCTAATTTAATAATAAATAGCTAACATTGGCAAAGAGACTCTTTAGCACAGGGGTCCCCAACCCCTGGGCAGAGGACCGATAGGGGTCTGTGGCCTCTTAGGAACTAGAGGCACAGCAGGAGGTGAGCGGTGGGCCGAGAGAGCGACAGTGCCTGAGCTCTGCCTCCTGTGTGCTGATTTAGATTCTCATAGGTGAGGAACCCTATTGTGAACTGATCAGGTGAGGGACCTGGGTTGTGTGCTCTTATGAGAACTTAACTAATGCCTGATGATCTGAAGTGAAACAGTTTCATCCTGAAACCATCCCACCCACTATCCGTGGAAAAACTATCTTCCATGAGACCAGTCCCTGGTGCCAAAAAGGTTGGAGACTGCTGCTCTAACGTACCAGTTCAGAGAATCTTTGGACCTGGGTCCAAATTCCAACTCATCCCTTTAGAGCCATGTAAACTCTGGTAATTTCCTAGCTCATTTGCATTGCAGTTTTAAGTATATATTGCCAGATAGATCCCAGAAGCAGCTGATGCTGGAGGATCCACTTCCAAGATGGTTGCCTCAGTTGCCATCTGGCGCTGCTTCTTGGTGTGTTTCTTTCGACAGAAGCAGATTTTGTTCTCACTCACTGCTTTTATGATTCTCCAGGTGGCTCAGGGTCTCTGAGCACGGTGAAGTGAAGGTAGCCAGACACTTGATATGGCTTCTGACATGTCCTAGAGCAATTGTTCTTAGGGCAGTCCTTCCAGTGTGAGAGTTTCAGATGTCTACGCAGCCCCAAAACCTCACTGGTGCTGTAGTCTGTTGGTCAGGCAAGTCACTAGGGCCAGCCGCAACGCAGAGCAAAGGAGAAGGACTTGATGCCATCTCTCCATGAGAAATGGCATGAGTGCACATGATAATGGGCATCTTGGAGCCAAGGGCCCACACTGAGCTATCTGACCTTAAAATAAAGATAATAATTGTGATATTTCTCTCATAGACATGATGTTAGGATTGAATAAGATACTGTGTATAAAGGGCATAATAAACACCAAATACATATTAGCCATGTAGTTAATAAGCATATCATGTACCTGGAGCATACTTAGGACATTTGAGAAAACTATGCTAACTTATATCTTAGTTTTCTATCAGTTTCATGTATTTTCTCTATTTATACACTGTTAAATCTCAAATATAACCATGTTGCAAAATTTTAAGAAACAGAATGATGTTTAATCTTAATTCCACCATTGCTATTATCATTTTGCTATATTAATTTTTTTCTGTATTTTATATTGTTGTAATTTTAGTGTATGGGTGATATTATATCTTACTTTTTCCACTTTTATTATGTCGTAAACTCTCCTCCATGCTGTGATAGTTTTCATAACCATCATTTTGAATGTTCTTATAGCATTAAATATTGAATAGATGTATTAGAGTTTGCTTGACAATTTTTCTACATTGGGTCTCTTTCTACCTGTGCTTATTTATTTTATGCCATGTAATTATATTTACCAGAATTTAATGTCCAACTATAATAGTCACCTACACTCTGTCTTGTCAATTCCATTTTTTCCCTCCCTTGGGCAATTATCTTTAAAGTTGCTTTTCCTTTAGTTTTCACCTGAGCCAACTGAATTTCTTATTAAATATTTAATGTTGTAAGAACATTTAAATAGAGAAAATACATGAATCATAATGGAAGAGCATGTAGAACTTTGAAGAAGTAAGTGAGAGCGAGGTAGACCTGGGGTTTAGCTGGGGATGGCCTTCTAGACATTGAAGGTTGCAAAATCTGCCATGTTAATCCCACAAACATGAAGCCGTCATAGGGAGAGAGAATCTTATATTGAACCAAGCCCACAAAGGCTGCTGTGTAAACCGGGTCAACTCTTCTTAGTTCACGGAAAGAAACTACAAGGTTTCTGCTCATGAGACAGCTGTACTTGCTTCTTTCCTTGTAGGTACATTTTCCACGAAGTCCTATGATAATTAGAGGGCTCACTGAGCTATTCTAATCATCATGTTTACTGATACTCTAGGTGGCAAGCTTTATGCTAAGCGCTTTACATGAGTCATTATCTTCACAACTTTGGACTCCAGTATAATACCATTATAATTCTATAGATGAGGGGGCTGAAGCTTGTAACTTATCCAAGGTCACATTAGCAAAGATGAGGTAGAGGAAGCACTTGAACTCGTATCTGTCTAATTCCCAAGTGTGGACTCTTATCCACCAAGTTCGCATGGAATGTGAATGAGGGGATTAATTCAAATTCCAATTTGAATTTGATTCAAGTTTCTTTAGCATCTGGCTGGCTATCTCTGTAATGAAGGTGGATGGGTCAGATTTACTATAAAACCCTATTTCAGTGACTCACCCTTTTTCTATTATTCCTTTGAGCATCAAAGCATCTTGTTCTTTACCTTTGTTAATACCTTCAGTTCAGTTCTCAGTGGCCTTGGAGCCATTCTCTCTCTGCTAGGTGACTTTGCAAATATTGGTTTTGATGCACTGGTTTTATGACATGCCCTTCTTTTTGGAGAAACTTTCCACTATCACCCTCCAAGATGAAATGTGTCCTGCCGACCTGCTAAAACTCAGGAGGACAGCGTCCAGGGGCCCTGCCTAGTAGGAGTTTTGTTCGGAGGCAGCACCCACTGTAGTCGCAGCTTGTCCTTTTGCTTTTTTCATGCCGGATAGTGACCAGATCAAAACATTTACCAGCCTCGCAAATGTGAGCAGGGAAAATTATTTCCCCTGGCTGGAAGGACTCGGGGTAAAAATAAGGGGAGACAGAGATAGAAAAATGAGTTAAGATGAAGACTTTGAGTTGATATTTCTGAAGAATCACTTCATGGTAAGCAATGCAATAAATCAGCAGACTAAAAATACTACAGCTGTTACTTCCATTATGTGCTATTACACACGGTTTATTACCACTGTGATTTTTCTTTATTTGCTTTGTTTTCTTTTTATTTTTCTCAATAGGATGTGAAGAACTGGCAAAACTTGACTTGACTGTAAATTTCATTGGAGAGCTGAGCAGCATTAAAACCTTGAAGCACAATATCCATCTGAAGGAACTGTTTCTCATGGGGAACCCATGTGCTTCCTTTGACCACTATAGGGAGTTCGTGGTAGCAACTCTTCCACAATTAAAGGTATGGTTATTTTAATGGCACAGAAATCACGGAGAAATGAACATGAGCAACTACAATAATTCCTGCTTTAGTTGTAACAACAGTGAATGTGTTGCTTCAGATAACGAAATATTCCAGAGAGCCCAAAGTAATTATTTAAATGGCTAGACCTTTAATACTGTTTGAATAGTTGTAATAAATCCCTGAAAAATAAATTACATACTTTTCAGCTTTCTCATCCGAAACATACAGAACTTAATTTGATTTTTTCTCAGTGAGTTCAAATCATAGACGCAGAAGATTCATCATTACTGATTAGAATTCATTATTACATACAGCAAGCCAAAAGTTTAGGGTTTTAGGGTAGCAGTGGCTCACAGTCTTTTTTTATTTTTATTTTTTTTGAGAAGGAGTTTTGCTCTTGTTCTCTTATTGCCCAGGCTGGAGTGCAATGGGAAGATTTCAGCTCACTGCAACCTCCCCCTCCCGGGTTCAAGTGATTCTCCTGCCTCAGCTTCCCAAGTAGCTGGGATTACAGGCATGTGCCACCATACCAGGCTAATTTTGTATTTTTAGTAGAGATGAGGTTTCACCATGTTGGTCAGGCTGGTCTTGAACTCCTGACCTCAAGTTATCCACCCACCTCGGCCTCCCAAAGTGCTGGGATTATAGGCATGAGCCACCACGCCCCTCAGGTTCACAGTCCTTGCTGTGCCTCAGAACATGTGGAAGCCTTTTCAAAACACACACTGCTGTGCTCTTCCCCCAGGGTTCCTGGGTCACGTCTGACATGGGGCCTGAGATTTCACATTTCTAACAAAATCTGGTAATGCTGCTGCTGGTGCAGGGACCTCATTTGACAACCACTGCTGTGTATGTTACTCTTATACCATATCCCCCCAGTCAAATAATTTTAGAACTGAGGAAAAAAATGTGATTTCTTGAGAAATCATACAACAGAGAATATTAGAACAGCATTGTTAAGTTTCATATAATTCTAAGAGTTCCCAGCCTGCGTGTGGTTCTGTGTTTTTGCAAAGAGAATGCATGGAGACATCACCTTTACAACAGGCATTTTTTCAGTTCTCAAAGGACGTTTGTTTCTTAGCCTTCTGTGTTCTCTGTAGTCAACAGACTGCTGACTGCTGGATTAATGGAACATATTTCTTCTAATGTAAAATTTCTCAATTTAAGAGAATGAGTGATTCTGGTAATTGAATATAAAATAAATGATAAATTGTCTCAAACGTAACCTAAACTGATCATTATTATGCAATGATTTCCTAGAAAATGAATTGGTGAGAACCTGACTATCATAGAACCAGATCTTGTAGTATAATGCTGTGAGCCATTCCCTTGGAAGGGATAAGGGCCCAGAAGTCCTCGTGGCTGCTGCAGCGGAGCCTGTGCCAGTATTGCAGTGAACAGGCTAGAGGTGTGACAGCTGTCACGTGGCTGCTGCAGGCAGGGTCTGAGGTTGTGCCACGAGGTGCTTTACGCACAGTGTTTCTGATGCTTCCAAACCCATGCAGGGGACAGGTGTGTTCAGAGATGAGGAAGTCAGGGCTCAGGGAATTAATGCTGCTGGTTTAAGCTGACACATCTGGCAAGGGACACAGGTGGGATTTGAACCTATGTGAGTCCAACCTTGATAACTCCACCATTCATACTATACCCGCACTGACTGCTTCTCTTTAGGTCAAATTACAGGCTTTGGATAAAGCCTTTCTTTTCAGAAGGACTTCTCCAAATCAACAGCTCCCTTTTGAAAATAGTATTAACATATTTACTAATATTTAAAAATAGGCTGATATACTTTAGAATCTTAATTACCATTTCATTGAAAGCTGAACTGCTTGAAAGGAATTGTGTTAATTAATGTATTATTTTCCCAGGGTTGATGTAACGAAGTACCACAGACTAGAGGCTTAAACAACAGAAATGTATCATCGTATAGTTCTGAAGCCCTGACATTCAAGTTCAAGATGTTGACAGGGTTGGTTCCTTCCAAGGGCTGTGAGGGAGAATCTGTTCCATACCTCCCTCCTAGCTTCTGGTGATTTGCCAGCCAGTCTTTGGCATTCTCGACCTTCTAGACACATCACCCTAAGGGTCTCTGCCTTCCTCTTTACAAGGCTCTCTTTATAAAGACACTGGTCATATTCGCCTGGGACCTGCCTGCTTCAGGATGATTTGGTCTTAAGGAATCACATCGATAATCATCCTATTTCCAAAAAGTCCATGATTCGAGCTACTAGGGGTTAGGACTTCAACATCTTTTTTTGTAGGGGGTCCCAATTCAACCCATAACAGCAGAGTAGTTATTTTAGATAGTCACATAGAAGAGGTGTGAGGAGAGTCAGGAGAGTCAGCCCTTTTCGAGGATTTTCTTCCCAGTCGCTGAGCCACCACAGGAGTAGGTAGGCCCTGCAGTATGGTGCGAAACAGATTTGTTAGCAGAGAAACCAGGGTCTGACAGCTGCTTCCACTGCCTGTGAATTGCATGCCTCATTTTACTCATGTATAGTGGGATCATCATTACTACTTTAAGCGAGTTCTATGAGGCCATCAATACATCTTAGTGTCCCTTTCTCCACTCCAGCACTTCTACAGTTATTATCAATAAGTGTGAATACTCCACCTTTGTGCTGCATGAATCCTGAGTGAAGGAAGATGAAGAAATGCTCAGCTTAAAACTTAATCTCTGAGGCCAGGTGTGGTGGCTCTTGCCTTTAATCCCAGTACTTTGGGAGGCTGAGGCGGGCAGATCACCTGAGATCAGGGGATCGAGACCATCCTGACAAACATGGGGCAACCCAGTCTCTACTAAAAATGCAAAAATTAGCTAGGTGTGGTGGCACACACCTGTAATCCCAGCTACTCAGAAGGCTGAAGCAGAATGGCTTGAATCCAGGAGGCAGAGCTTGCAGTGAGCTGAGATCACACTACTGAATTCTAGCCTGGCGACACAGCAAGACTCCGTCTCAAAAAAAAAAAAAAAAACAACAAAAACCAAAACCATAATCTCTGTTTCTTAGGCCTTCTAACTCAGATGTGATTTTGGCTTGAAGGAAATGCAGGCCAATTTCAAAGACTAACAGAAATCACTAAAAGAGTTAGGTTCCTAGGATAGGTGCTGGTGTACAGTCCCGAAATTGTCATCAGTTACTAATATGAGGTCTTTTGCCTCCTGTTAGTAAAGTGACAGAGGATTCAGTTGTCATAGCCTTTTAGGAATAGTAGTTCTAATTAAATCAATATTGACTTAAACCAATTATAAAGACAGAAATCAATCAATCAATGAATGTACTTCAATTACAAGGAAGAAAATATCATCTTGCTCCCCAACGTTCTCTTGAGAAGAAATCCCAGTTGAAAAAAATTATATTTATTCAGATTTTCTAACTTGTTATAATAATACAGTTGTATATAGTGCATTTATGTTAATAATATATATTTATATATAAATTATACTATATAAAGTAATATAATGAAGTACCACAAATTGGATGACTTAGAAATTTATAAAAGTAATATATTTATATAGTATTATTCATATATAAATATATTTTAATTTGTTTATTCGTATATTTATATATAGTATATTTACTTATTATATGTACTTACAAAATAAGTACATTTCATTTATCTAAAATTTTCCAAATTGATTCAGTCCCAACCCTGTATTAAAGTAGATCAGATTAAGTATGTGGACCACAATTACTTAACACCTTAAATAATAGGTTTTGTTGTATTGAATTTTATCATTATGGTCTCATACATAATGGTATGAAGATACCTTTATTGAAGGATACTACAAGAAACACCCTTATGAAATCTGGTGTTGTGTGGACATATTTCTACAGAAACGATGCTTGACATCTCTCAAGATCTCCATTATGAAACTCTGTGCTAGAAATGTGTTTTAGAGCTACGTTACAGGAAAGCTACAAACTGTATTTTTTCCTTAAAGACCATGAAAATTTTGTAACTAATTTTGTTTTTCTATTTCACTTTGGCTGCCAAGAAGCTTGGAACCAAATCTGCGGCCCATCTATAGCAACCATATGAGTTCTTATGACCAGAGCATATTTGGAATTATTTTTTCTAAATCTCCACATAATTGTGACTTATAATTTAGCTGATCCCAATAATTTTTTCATTTATATTTTACCAAATCTTTGTGTGTGGTTTTTTTCCTTTTATATGTTTCCTATTGCTGCTGCAACAAATTGAGGCAAACTTAGTGACTTAAAATTATGCAAATGTATTACCTTATGGTTCTAAAGATCAAAAGCCTGAAATGGTTTCACTGGGCTAAAATCAAGGTGTTGGCAAGGCTATTCTTTCTTCAGGCTCGAGGAGAGAACCCCTTACTTTGCCCCTTTCAGCTTCTAGAGGGCACCTGCATTTTTAGGCTTATGGCCTCTTCCTCCATCTCCAAAGCCATCTTCACATCTTTCCGTTAACTCTGACATTCATGCCTTTCTCTTTTACTTACAAGGACCTCAGTAATCCTTATGAGAATCACCCTGACTATCCAAGATCCTTAACCTAATCATACCTGTACGCCCATTTTGCCACGTAAGGTAACATTCATGGAGATTAGAACATGGACATTCTTGGGGAACCATTATCCTCCAACCACACCTTCCTAAATACCTTGCCTCATTTCACAGAGTAAGGTTGGGTAGATAAATAGGTGTCTTTAAACTGTTAGTTTTAACATTTTAGACTTTAGTTGATGGTTTTATTTTAATATTTTACTCTGGAAAATCATAATTGAAATGTCAGATGTAAACAATGCTATTAACAGTAGCCTGTCTGTTTGTCTTGTTGTTAAAGGTGAAACATGGGCTCATTTGTATTAGAGTCCAGTCATGTGTAATATTCAAGGCCATTTTTTTCTGTAGAGAGCTTCTGGGAAGTGTCATTGTTATACTCTGAGGCTATGATTTGACTTAAGCATTGAAATTTTTGACATAGTGAGCAATTATAAAATTAACATAAAATATTTTGACAGCTTATATTATCAGTTTTGACAGATGATCTAGTTATTATTATTACCAGTAAAGGTATTTTTTAAACTGTGTTAATTGTATAAATAAACATTGATTTAGACCAAAGTTCTGATATTTCCCATTAATTACATTGTTTTAATTTTCTATCACTGTGGTATGTTATTATTTCTAAGTTTAAAAAGTTCTAATCAAAATCAACCTGGGGCTGATTCACACTGCAACTTTTGAACAATTGTACTATATTTATTGTTCTTTATTTAAGTGGTTGGATGGTAAAGAAATAGAGCCTTCAGAAAGGATTAAGGCATTGCAGGACTATTCGGTAATTGAACCACAAATCAGAGAGCAGGAAAAAGATCACTGCCTTAAAAGAGCCAAACTCAAGGAAGAGGCTCAGAGGAAGCATCAAGAAGAGGATACAAATGAAGACAAGAGAAGTAACTCAGGCTCTGATGGACGTTGGTACACAGACATCAATTCTACTCTGTATGTAAATGATTAGTTTACTTTCTATTTAACTTTTGTTAAAAGCAGCAAACTGTGTTCTTTTTCCAAGTTGTTTGCAGTACATGTATATTCCAGATTAATTTGAAGAATAAAATATGATGTGAATTTTGGATGGAAGAATATGAGCATCTCGTTGCTTGTGACAATTCTGTAAGACTTTCTTCCCTTGGGGGAAAGATTCCTTTTTAAACTAGCAATTTTAATTTGCATCTAAAATTATTCTCAGAGAAATCTCCATAAAATATATACAGAAAAGATGAATTAATAGGTGTACTTTGATTTACCAACTAGGAATATTTTAGAAAAGTTAAATACAAATCACATTATTATAAATTGAATAATTCTAATTGCATCATAAAACATTCTGGTTTCTGAATTGTATACTGAATACATTTTTAATGTGATTAATAACTCTTTAATTGGTTTTTAAAACAAATTACAATTTTCATGTTTGTTTAAGTGAATTGCAACTATGGTCAGTTGATATGATTCTACACAGTGAAAGTGTTAAGTATTTAGATAACAGAATCCTTTAAAATTAAGGAAATAATTATAAAACATTTCAGGCATACATAAATATTTGAAAATAGTTATATAGGCAGCTTGTAGTTCTACCAACTAGATTTAATCAGTGACAATAGTTTGCATATTTGCTTTGGATCGTTTTAAAATAAGAAATAAAATACCATTAAGAGAATAGAAGATCCTTAAGTAGTTCCCCTTCATTCCATTCCTCTCTTCATCCCGGTGGCATCTGCTATCCTGAAGCTGGGGCATACCTGTATGTGATATATGCTAATCCCATCCATATTTTTAATCCCTTTATTTCACAAGTATGCCTCCTTAAACAAGAGTAGTTTGAGTATGTGTGCTTAGCATGAATAATATCTTTCTATAGCTTTGCTTTTCATACAGCATTATGTTTTTGAGATTTATGCATATGAAGACATGTAAAACTAATTCATTTTAAATATAGAATAATATCCTGTTGGATGAATGAATTATAATTTATTCCAGAGGGCATATTCAAAATAGTTAATAGCCAGTGTTTCTCTTGCCCTGACTAATCAGAATGTGCAGCAGCTCTAACAACACGTGTGGTCCTACTAGTGGTGCTGGCTGGTCAGCCTGGACACGGCCATCCCTCTTTGGATGGCTACGCACGTTGTTTTCCCTATTCTCATAAGAATAGAATCTCTTGGAAGTGGCATCATAGTCTGCCTTGGCCAGGGTTGTGTCTCTGGTGCCTGGCACAGCAGAAGATGCCCAATAAATATTTCTTGAATCCACATTGAACATTTGTTGAGATGTTCAAGTAATGTTTCCCATGTCTCCTTGTTCAGGTATGAAGGTTTCTCTAGGGTATTTAGCAATGGCATTGCTACAACAGTTTTGACATCTTTTCAACTTTATATGTATTGCCAAATTGTTTGCTAGAGTAGTTGTAATAACTTATATATCAGCAATATGCAACAGTTTTCAATCTTTGCCAATACTAGATGATGTTTAAAAATATTGGCCAATCAAGTTTGTTATTAAGTATCCTCTATTTTTTAAAATTTAATTTGTATTTCTATAGTTACTAGTGAATTTGAATATTTTAAATATCTTCTTATATGTTTATTGGTTATTCAGATATCCTCTATTCAATTCCCCCACTTATTTTAAATAAGTTAAGTCTTTTTTGTTATTGATGGTTCTTTTATATTCTGGATACAAATATAAAAAATATATTAATTGGTAGTTATGTGCTTTGCAAGTGTCTTCTCCCAGTTTGTGACTTGTCTTTAATTATAAGAGCTTCTTATATTTTATAAAATTTAAAAATGGTGGGAGGTGGGGAGCTGGGGAGAGATAGCAAGGGGAGAGATGCCAGATGTAGGTGATGGGGGGAAGGCAGCAAATCACACTGCCACGTGTGTACCTATGCAACAGTCTTGCATGTTCTTCACATGTACCCCAAAACCTAAAATGCAATAAAATAAATAAATGGGGAAAAAAAAACTTCTTTGTACATTTTCATCTTGTTTATGGAATTCTTTATCCCAGTGCCCTGTTTGTATCTCTGTATCTGGAACTAACCTTTGTCGATATATAGGGTAGGGTACTAATTGTTTTTCATATGGGTAGCTAATTGTCTCTGTACCCTTTATTAAGGTGCTGTTCTTTTCCCTCTGATCTGAAGTCCCACCCTTATTATATCCCTTCTAAACACATATTCCTGGGTTCATCTCTGAGTTCCCTAGTAGACTGTTCCATGGTAGCACTTCTACCTGGTTTTAATTTGTATAGATTTATAGCATATCATGATATTTGGTAGGAGATATTCTCATCTTTCAAAGTTATCTTGGCTATTTTTTAGTTCTTTACTTGTCTGTATGAGTTTTAGAATCCAGTGCTAATCAAATTCCTTAAAAATCCCTAGTGGAATTGTGATTGAAATTGCATTTAATTTATATGTTAATTGGGGAAAAGTTGACATCTTCATGACATTGATTCTTTCCTTGCTAAACTTGGGAAGAGCTCTATTTATTTAGATCTTCTTTTGAGTCCTTCAGTAAGGTTTTAAATTTTCACTATAAAAGTCTTAAACCATCTTTCTTTGTATTAATTTCTCAGTATCTTGTAGAATGAGATTTTAAAAACAGATGTAATTGGTTTTTCTGACATTTAAAGCGACAAATTATTTCTGTATACTGATATTGTATTAATCTTACTGACCTTTATAAAAGATGCAATCCTGCATTTTCTAGGTAGAAAAACACATTGTTTATAAGCAGTAACTTGAACATTTTTTTCCAGTCCCTCTCCTTCTACTTTATTTTCTTCATGGTGCCTGCAAAGGCCTCTAGAATGAGGTGTAACAGTAGCATTAAGAATGGGTATCTGTATCTTGTTTCTGACTTAGAAAGAATGTTTGCAATTTCTCATTAAGTATAATATTTGCTATAAGTTTTGGATCATGTTAAGTAAGCTTCCTTCTATTCCTAGTTGATAAAGAGCTTTTATCATCACATGCATTATATTGGATTTTTATTAAATGCTTTCCCTGAATCTATTGAGATAATAGTGTTTTTCTATTACTGTGTTGAATATCATTAATAGATTTTCTAAAATTAAACCATCCTTGAATTTCTAGGATAAACATTCTTTGTCTATGATTATTTACTAATGCATTGCTGCACTGATTTTGCCAATATTTATACTATTTGAACCTGTGTTCATAAGTGAGTTTATGCTATGATAACCTTTTCTCATTGTATTTTTTCCTGGTGTTTTGCATCAGAGTTATATAATGGGCACACAAAATATCTTGGGAATAATTCATTATCCTTGGTTGATGAAAGTTTACAAAAGTTAAAATGATCTGTTTCTTGTATCTTAGTGGAAGCTTACAGTGGGGTTTCTTGCAGGTGCCTTCTTGCCTCCCCCATAGGCCTCACTGATCCTTGGGCCTTTGCCACTCTTACCTTATTTAGCCTATTTGAATAGAAATGTAGACATTCTGGAGGAGAATCATTGAAATACTGAATTGTCTAATTAGTTGGGAAGGAGTAGGAGGCTATTCCCCTCTCAAGACTGAAAGAAGAAACACTACAGAGAATCAGAGGCTGCAAGAAAGGGAGATGAACATCTACCTCTTGACTAGGTAGAGCCTGCTTCTAACCTAGAAAATGGAAAACATAGAAAGTGGCCTGGAGCAGAGGAATCAGGAAAGAAGGTATTAATGGAAGCAGCCTACACTTTAAGCATTTCACATGGCAGGGATCTGTGAATATCTTACAGGCCAAGTAGACATGGTAGAAGGAGCTGGGCTTGAGCTGTCTTGAAGAGATGCATATTGACCCCCCAACAGTGAACAGTACACTTGGAAGGCTCTTGTGGTGTCTCCAAGAATGACAAAGGTGCTCGCAGGAAGAGAAGGCCAGTATCTGGATATTGGTCCCAGCGAGGGTAGCAATGGCCAGGTTATAATAGGAGTGGTCATATAAGAGATGTTCATCTTCTTCTCCTTCATCATCCCAGGCCCCAAATTCTAAAGACAGGAAGCCTCTGAACCTAAGAGGCCCGGTGGTATGGGATTCAGAGGAAGGAGTGGAGGACAATGAGAAGTAGAAGGAGAGGGTGTCCCTCTTCCCATGCACACCCCAATCTGGAACAGGGCCAGGAGAGAGAATGGGTTGGAGAGGGAGGGAATGGCTCCGATTTGATATTTAGGGCTGAACTTTTATTCAAACTGTAGACCCTTTAGTACCTGAAAGTGAGTGTTTAGCTGAGATTATGCTGTTCTTGAAAGTGACAGTAGAGCTGTGGGATCTGCTCGTGGATGAGAAGAGAGTTCTGAGAGAGCAGATTTGAGGGCAGTGGTTGAAGAGAAAGTTTTTTTGATCCTACACTAATGAGCTCACTCTGTTTCATAACCAGTTATACACATTTATATGCATTTTGCCTTGGAGACTTATGTTATTTAGCTCATATCTCTGATAGTTTTTCTTAAGCACTGTTATTTTTATGTTTTTTATAATTATTATTTTATATTGCAAAAGGCCAGATTGAACCAATTAGTTACTTTCCAGGAAAAATATAATTTAAATGATTAAATGACAATGGAACCAATTATTTCAGTTGCAATTATCTAGAATATTGTAGAATATTATAGATCCCCTTTATAATTATTCTTTCAATGCCATAAAGAACAATAGCTGTATAGCAAGCAATTTATTTATTTTCAGAAATTTGCATTATTTTGCTTATTAAAATATTTAGTTGTATCTATAAATAATATAGCAGAATTTTGTTCTACATTCCATTTATGCTATTTAAATTTCATGTTCTAGTATTTTGGTTCATCCCTTTGAAAAATATCTCTCACAATATTTTCAAAATAAAATATATTTGAAAATATTTTTTCAAAATGAATAAAGTATCTTTAGTTTGAAGATCAACAAGAAAGGAACCTTTCCTGTCACCTGATTCAATAACAAAACCCAACATGTATTGAGTACTTACTATTTGCTATAGTTGGTATTAAAGGATTTATGTAATTTGTTACATTAATGTTATCTAATGAAGTGTCAATTCTAGGGAGAGGTGAGGGGAGAGAGACTGTACCTAATGTTTATTGCCTGAATGATGTCATTCTCTTGCCACAAGAACAGAATCTTCTGAAAGTGGAATCGTGGTCTGTCTTGGCCAGGGTTGTATCTCTGGTACCTGGCACCACAGAAGATGCTCAATAAATATTTCTTGGATCCATGTTGAACAAATGTTGAATATCTCATATAATACCTATTTGATGGCATACAGAGATATTGTTTAATTCTCTGAGAGTCCACAAAACATGGAATAAAAGAGAAGAGAGAACTGTTGCCATATAAAGCCACATAATCAGAAGTTATCCATGAAAAATAAACTAGGCATAAGCTATACCATAAAAAGTATCATATGTCCCACAAGCGAATTTGGGAGATAAGAGAATCATTAAAAACCCTGGAAATAATGTGATCCAAATTGCCTGCTAGAAAAGTCCCTCTGGGAGTAGTGTGGAGAATGTAATTGACAGGTAGAAGATTAAAGATGGGGTGATTGCTTGTCTGATCATCAGAATCTCCTGCAAAATATTATAAAACAGATTCCTAGGCCCTGCTTCAGATCTAGCAAACTGACTTTCTGATGAGAGCCCAGGAATCTGTACTTGTTATAAAGCTCCCCAGGTGACTCTTAGTAGTCAGGTCTGTGAACCCTGGAATCTGATTATCACATTATTCCTGGTGATAGAGGATGAAAGCCTACCCCGATGCTATGGCAGTAATTTCCTCCAATCAGGCTTGGAGAGACTGTCTTTCAGAGTCACTTTGTCATTCAAAGGTAAAAAAGATACGGCTGCGTACAGTGGCTCATGCCTGTAATGCCAGCACTTTGAGAGGCTGAGGCTAGCGGATCACAAGGTCAGGAGTTCAAGACCAGCCTAGCCAATATGGTGAAACCGTGTATCAACTAAAAATACAAAAATAGATAGTTGTGGTGGTACGTGCCTGTGGTCCCAGCTACTTGGGATGCTAAGGCAGAAGAATCGCTTGAACCCAGGAGGTGGAGTTTGCAGTGAGCCAAGATGGCACCACGGAACTCCAGCCTGGGTGACAGAGCGAGAGAAAAGTATATAGACTATTAAAGGGGCAGCATTAAGGATGAAGGTCATGAATCCCTTAGTGTTCTTAAGTGCTATGTTTGTTTTTCCTAGTTCCTCTTTAGAGAGCAAAGACCACCTACAGCCAGCAGACATACAAGAACACAGCACAAAGAAATTAGACACAAGTGAAGATGATTTAGAATTCTGGAATAAGCCCTGTTTGTTTACTCCTGAATCAAGATTGGAAACTCTTAGACACATGGAAAAACAACGGAAAAATCAGGAAAAATTAAGGTATTTCATTCTTTCCTATGAGAGGGAAACAGTACTCAACTTATGGACTAGATTTTCATGATTGCCTATTATTTTTCCCATTA